>NC_084636.1:6568415-6578415 GCF_033978795.1 Nerophis ophidion | reverse complement strand
TGTGTGTTGCCCCTGACAGGTTTGTGTGGGTGGCCCCTTACAGGCGTCTGTGGCCCCTGACAGGCGTGTTGCCCATGACAGGCGTGTGTGGCCCCTGACAGGCGTGTGTCGCCCATGACAGGCGTGTGTGGCCCCTGACAGGTGTGTGTGTTGCCCCTGACAGGCGTGTGTGTGTGGCCCCTGACAGGCGTGTGTGGCCCCTGTCAGGTGTTGTCAGGTGTCCCCTAAAGGTGACTGTGTAAACAGAGGGATGTCCCCATTAATTCAGCATTGCTAGAACACACACACAGACACAGACACACACACACACACACACACACACACACACACACACACACACACACACACACACACACACACACACACACACACACCACACACACACACACACACACAAAGGAGGGTGATCCGAGGCGTGTTAGTTGTTCACGAGTCTCTAGTCCAGCTCGACAGGAAACACTCACCTGTTGCCCGTTGCTCATGCGCTCCTCTTTAAAGCGCAGCTTCCTCTCCAAGTCCTGGATGACGGCGTCCTTGGAGCCCTGGATGTCCAAGTTGGAGTTGAGCCGAGGCGTGTGGGAGGCGGGCGACTTCTTGGGGAAGGCTTTGCTGCGGAGGCGACACAAGCAAAACACTTGAAGCGTTTCTTCCTATCATTCCAGATGTGTAGGCACCTGTGGCTGTAGGCAACCTCCTGATATATTGCTGAAGTATGAGGAGTGTTTAGCATATTTATATAGCTCTGCTATCAAATATTTTGTCATTTTATTGATCACCATCCTGTCATCATTTCAAGTAATGTTGACTATTCATTTTGAGCAAATAACATTTTTACTACTGTCCTTTTTGCACTTGAGAACAAACAGTTCCAACATTTGGATCTCTGCAAGATAATTCATAATTGTTTGGAAAAACTGAACGGAACCTTCCAGTCCACGGAACACATCACCCTCCGTGAAGCAGGACGTAGCCTGCCAGATAACATCCCATCCCATCCATTTTCTACCGCTTATTTCCTTTTTTGGGTCGCGGGGGGTGCTGGCGCCTATCTCAGCTACAATCGGGCGGAAGGCGGGGTACACCCTGGACAAGTCGCCACCTCATCGCAGGGCCAACACAGATAGACAGACAACATTCACACTCACATTCACACACTAGGGCCAATTTAGTGTTGCCAATCAACCTATCCCCAGGTGCATGTCTTTGGAAGTGGGAGGAAGCCGGAGTACCCGGAGGGAACCCACGCATTCACGGGGAGAACATGCAAACTCCACACAGAAAGATCCCGAGCCTGTATTTGAACCCAGGACTGCAGGACCTTCGTATTGTGAGGCAGACGCACTAACCCCTCTGCCACCGTGAAGCCCTGCTACATAACAAAGCACTCTAAATGCTCTTTGTGGAGGGGGCGTGGTCCAGGCGTCGCCTGTGGGCGGAGCATGTGCGGAAGCCGGCTACGAAGCAGCTGCAAGTTAGTGGATAGCCTTGCTGGAAGATGTTGTCTAATCACCGTTTCTCTCTATCTAAAGCAGCGTGAGGAGCCTGGAAGGAGGAGGGGAGCCCACAGAGATTGAGGGGGACGAGAGAGACTCGACAGAGTAGAACGTAAAAGAAAAAAAACTCTGTAAACGTCTGCTAACCGTAACCAGAGAGTGGTACAGTCCTCCGGCCACTGACTGGTTGCGGGATCTTGGTGACAGGGAATGATCCGGCTTGATTAGCAGACGTTTACAGAATTTTCTTTTCTTTTACGTTCTACTCTGTCGAGAGTCTCCCCTCAGTCTCTCTGGGCTCCCTCCTCCTTCCGGGCTCCTCACGCTGCTTCAAACCGAGAGACAGGTGATTAGACAACCTGTTCCAGCTGGGTTATCCACTCACCTGCAGCTGCTTCGTAGCCGGCTTCCATACATGCTCCGCCTACAGGCGACGCCTGGACCACGCCCCCTCCACACTCTTCACGAGTGGAAAATGGATTGGTCGACTCACACAGTGCTGTTGCCTTTGGGGAGACCCAATGCGTTGACCGCGGGGCCCCTGGACGTAGGGGGCGTGGCCGGCAACAGGGAGGACAGGAAGCCGGAGGCGGGAGATGGAGGGACGGAGGAGAATGGCGAGGACACGTCAGAGAAAGCGGGGGACACGGGCAGGGGAGGAGGCGGTGGGGGAGGAGGCAGGTCATCGACGCCGCCCACTGGGGACGACAAGTCGCCCGAATCAAAGTCGGGCGGGGGCGGGGGTGGGAAGGAAGGCGAGCTAGGCACGTCCGCGCTGGCCGCCTTAGAGAACGCTGGTGCGGAGATTTTGTTGAAGGGTGTATGCGAGGTGGGTGAGGAGCCCGCGGACTGGGTTGGAAAGCCGCCGCCGCCGCCTCCTCCGGGGCTCTGGGCAGCAATGAACTGTTTGGGCCGGGCGTAGTTGAAGGTGCTGGCCTGCATGGCTGTGCTGTTCTCCAGTTCTTGGAAGGAGGGAGGAGGGGGAAGAGGGGGTGACGGGGAATGGCTTTGGATGACTTCCTGTGGCCCGGGCCAGACTTCCTGCTGCTGATGCCAGATGGCTGCTTCCTGCTGCTCCAGAACAATCTGCTCCTGAAGCTGCTTCAGCTGAGATGCGTTCCTGCATTGACAAGAAATAAGCGGCTGGTTATTGATGAAGCAGGAAAGGAAACGAAATAAGACCTTGTCCACGCGCACGTATTTGTGCAGCTGTGGGCCCTGATAGTGTATCAGCCTGGAAGTGTGGGCCCTGGTAATAGATCAGTCTGTACCTGTTGGCTCTGATAGAGTATCAGCCTGGAGCTGTGGGCCCTGGTAATATATCAGTCTGGACCTGTGGGCTCCGATAGAGTTTCAGCCTGGAGCTGTGGGCCCTGATAGTGTATCAGCCTGGAGCTGTGAGTCTTGATGGCGTATCAGCCTAGAGCTGTGGGCCCTGATAGTGTATCAGCCTGGAATAGTGGGCCCTGGGAATATATCAGTCTGGAGCTGTGGGCCCTGATAGCGTATCAGTCTAGAGCTGTGGGCCCTGATAGCGTATCAGCCTCGAGCTGTGGGCCCTGATAGTGTATCAGCCTGGAACTATGGGCCTTGATAGTGTATCAGCCCGGAGCTGTCGGCCCTAATAGTGTATCAGTTTGGAGACGTGGGCCCTGATAGTATATCAGTCTGGAGCTGTGGGCCCTGATAGTGTATCGGCCTGGAGCTGTGGGCCCTGATAGTGTATCAGCCTGGAACTATGGGCCTTGATAGTGTATCAGCTCGGAGCTGTCGGCCTAATAGTGAGTGTATCAGTCTGGAGACGTGGGCCCTGATAGTGTATCGGCCTGTAGCTGTGGGCCCTAGTAATTTATCAGTCTGGAGCTGTGGGACCTGATATTGTATCAGCCTGGAACTATGGGCCTTGATAGTGTATCAGCTCGGAGCTGTCGGCCCTAATAGTGAGTGTATCAGTCTGGAGCCGTGGGCCCTGATAGTGTATCAGCCTGGAACTATGGGCCTTGATAGTGTATCAGCTCGGAGCTGTCGGCCCTAATAGTGAGTGTATCAGTCTGGAGACGTGGGCCCTGATAGTGTATCAGCATGGAGCTGTGGGCCCTAGTAATGTATCAATCTGGAGCCGTGGGCCCTGATATTGTATCAGCCTGGAACTACGGGCCTTGATAGTGTATCAGTCTGGAGCCGTGGGCCCTGATAGTGTATCAACCTAGACCTATGGGCCTGGTAGTATATCAGTCTGGAGCTGTGGGCCCTGATAGTGTATCAGCTCGGAGCTGTCGGCCCTAATAGTGAGTGTGTCAGTCTGGAGCCGTGGGCCCTGATAGTGTATCAGCCTGGAACTATGGGCCTTGATAGTGTATCAGCTCGGAGATGTCGGCCCTAATAGTGAGTGTATCAGTCTGGAGACGTGGGCCCTGATAGTGTATCAGTCTGGAGACGTGGGCCCTAGTAATGTATCAGTCTGGAGCTGTGGGACCTGATATTGTATCAGCCTGGAACTACGGGCCTTGATAGTGTATCAGTCTGGAGCCGTGGGCCCTGATAGTGTATCAACCTAGACCTATGGGCCTGGTAGTATATCAGTCTGGAGCTGTGGGCCCTGATAGTGTATCAATCTGGAGCTGGGTTAGGGGTTAGGTTATATACGGCAAGTAGGAGGTGCCATCCAAAAATTGCAAACAATACTCTATTTACATGTGGTGACCTGAATATTAAGAAGGATTGCTGCTGCTTTATTGACATTCTGAGCTGCTGCATCACCTCTGAGTTAGTGAAAGTTCGGGCTTGTACAGTAAGTGATTGATTTATTATGTTCTTGTTTAGCACTTAGCAATACTGCTAAATGATGCCTAGTGTTTGACTATAGCTGCATCTGTTTAGCATCTAAAACTTGGAGATCATCCTCTTTATATTCAGGTTCAAAAATAGAAGTTTTCTGGATCATCAAAGTAGTCTTTGTTGTGTCTCATCAAGTCTTATTTATGTGCCTCCACTTTGACTGTGTCTTCTCCTGTAAGCCATGTGGTAGTTTTTAGTCTACTTGACAGTTATAAGTAAGAACTATACACTACTTTGTATTAGAAATGGAAGGCGGGGTAGACCCTGGACAAGGAAGGCGGGGAACACCCTGGAAAGGGAAGGCGGGGTAGACCTTGGATAAGGAAAGCGGGATAGACCCTGGACAAGGGAGGTGGGGTACACCGTGGACAAGGAAGGCGGTGTAAACCCTAGACAAGGAAGGCTGCGTAAACCCTGGATAAAGAATGAGGGATAGACCCTAGACAAGGAAGGCTGTGTAAACCCTGGACAAGGAAGAAGGGGTAGACCCCAGACAAGGAAGGCGGGATAGACGCTGGATAAAGAAGGCGGGGTAGACCCTGGAAAAGGAAGGCGGCGTAGACTCTGGACAAGGAAGACGGGGTGGACCTTGGTCAAGGAAGGCGAGGAGACCATGGACAAGGAAAGCGGGGTAGACTCTAGACAAGGAAGGCGGGGTACACCTTGGACAAAGAATGCGGGATAGACCCTGGACAAGGAAAGCGGGGAGAGACCCCATACAAGGAAGGCGGGTTAAATCCTCGACAAAGAAGGCTGAGTAAACACTGGACAAGGAAGGAAGGATAGACCCTGGACAAGGAAGGCTGGGTAGACCCTGGACAGGGAAGGCGGGGTAGACCCTGGACGAGGAAAGTGGGGTAGACTTAGACAAGGAAGGCGTTGTACACCCTGGACAAGGAAGACTGGGTAGACCCTGGACATGAAAGGTGGTGTAGACCCTAGACAAGGAAGGCGCTGTACACTCTGGACAAGGAAGGCGGGGATAGACCCTAGACAAGGAAAGCGGGGTAGACCCTAGACAACGAAGGCGGGTACACCCTGGACAAGGAAGGAGGGATAGACCCTGGACAAGGAGGGAGTGGTAGACCCTGGACAAGGAAGGTGGTGTACAACCTGGACAAGGAAGGCGGGCTAGACCCTAGACAAGGAAGGCGGCGTACACTCTGGACAAGGAAGGCGGGGTAGACCCTGGACACGGAAGGTGGTGTAGACCCTAGACAAGGAAGGCGCTGTACACTCTGGACAAGGAAGGCGGGGATAGACCCTAGACAAGGAAAGCGGGGTAGACCCTAGACAAGGAAGGCGGGTACACCCTGGACAAGGAAGGAGGGATAGACCCTGGACAAGGAGGGAGTGGTAGACCCTGGACAAGGAAGGTGGTGTACAACCTGGACAAGGAAGGCGGGCTAGACCCTAGACAAGGAAGGCGGCGTACACTCTGGACAAGGAAGGCGGGGTAGACCCTGGACACGGAAGGAGGAGTAGACCCTAGACAAGGAAGGCGGCGTGGACCCTGGACAGAGAAGGCGGGGTAGACCCTGGACGAGAAAAGTGGGGTAGACCTAGACAAGGCAGGCGGTGTACACCCTGAACAAGGAAGGTGGTGTACAACCTGAACAAGGAAGGCGGGGTAGAGCCTGGACAAGGAAGGCGGCAAACACTCTGGACAAGGAAGGCGGGCTAGACCTTGGACAAGGAAGGCGGTGTACACCCTGAACAAGGAAGGTGGTGTACAACCTGAACAAGGAAGGCGGGGTAGAGCCTAGACAAGGAAGGCGGCAAACACTCTGGACAAGGAAGGCGGGCTAGACCTTGGACAAGGAAGGCGGTGTAGGCCCTGGACACGGAAGGAGGGGTAGACCCTAGACAAGGAAAGCTGGGTAAACCCTGGACAAGGAAGGCGCCGTACACCATGGACAAGAAAGGCAGGATAGACCCTGGACAAGGAAGGCGGGGTAGACCATGGACAAGGAAAGCGGTGTAGACTCTAGACAAGGAAGGCGGGGATAGACCCTGGACAAGGAAGGAGGTGTAAACTTTGGACAAGGAAGGCGGGGTAGACCCTAGTCAAGGAAGACTGTGTAAACCCTGGACAAAGAAGGAGGGATAGACCCTGGACAAGAAAGGCGGGGTAAACCCTCATTGCAGGGCCAAAATTGCATTGTATGTTTGATATGTAGATTGTGAAGGTGTCCCTAATGCAGTGGTCTTCATTCCCTTAAGACGTGGTTTAAAAAGCTTGACCTTTAACCCCGGCCGTGTCCCTTAATTGGAGGACATCCTGAAAGGTCACGTGGTTCTAGATCTCCATGAAACACTTTCACGCTTCACAGAGGATGCACATTGTGCCAAAAAGGCCAGCTGCCGCGATTACAAAGTTGAGACTGTCGCTACGGCGACGACGCTGTTTTTTTTGCTGTCGCTACGGCGACGGTGCTGTTTGTGCCGGCCGAGTCAGAGGCGAGTGGCCTACAAAGTGCTAGGCCCGACTCCGCTTGAGTCTCTGGCTGCGTTGTGGTCTTCAAGTATAAATAGCTGACAGACCATGACAGAGAACAACGTGGAGGAACCATGACAGAGAACAACGTGGAGGAACCATGACAGAGAACAACATGAAGACAACATGGAGGAACCGTGACAGAGAACAACATCTGGCTTCAATCGCTCCACACAGCTGAGGACAAAGAAGTCTTGAAAACTTAGTGATGAGTGTGCAGGATCACCACACATTTATTCTTGTTTACTTGTTTGTTTGTATCATAATTAATGTAAACATCATTCCTTACAAGACATAACATTAAGTGTTGTTTACTTGTTTGTTTGTATCATAATTCATGTAAACATAATTTCTTACAAGAAATAACATTAATTGTTGTTTACTTGTTTGTTTGTAGCATAATTAATGTAAACATAATTCCTTAAAAGACATACAATTAATTGTTGTTTACTTGTTTGTTTGTATCATAATGCATGTAAACATAATTTCTTACAAGAAATAACATTGATTGTTGTTTACTTGTTTGTATTAAAATTCATGTAAACATCATTCCTTACAAGAAATAACATTACATGTTGTTTACTTGTTTGTTTGTATCATAATTCATGTAAACATAATTTCTTACAAGATATAACATTAATTGTTGTTTACTTGTTTGTTTGTAGCATAATTAATGTAAACATAATTCCTTAAAAGACATAAAATTAATTGTTGTTTACTTGTTTGTTTGTATCATAATGCATGTAAACATAATTTCTTACAAGAAATAACATTGATTGTTGTTTACTTGTTTGTATTAAAATTCATGTAAACATCATTCCTTACAAGAAATAACATTACATGTTGTTTACTTGTTTGTTTGTATCATAATTCATGAATGTATAATTTCTTACAAGAAATAACTCTAATTGTTGTTTATTAGTTTGTTTGCATCATAATTCCTGTAAACATCATTCCGTACAAGAAATAACATTAATTGTTGTTTACCTGTTTGTTTGTGGCATAATTCATGTAAACATAATTTCTTACAAAAAATAATAATTGTTGTTTATTTGTTTGTATAATAATTCATGTAAACATCATTCCTTACAAGACATAACATTAATTGTTGTTTACTTGTTTGTTTGTATCATAATTCATTTAAACATAATTTCTTACAAGAAATAACATTGATTGTTGTTTACTTGTTTGTATTAAAATTCGTGTAAACATAATTCCTTACAAGAAATAACATTAAATGTTGTTTACTTGTTTGTTTGTATCATCATTTATATAAACATCATTCCTTACCAAAAATAGCATTAATTGTTGTTTACTAGTTTGTTTGCATCATAACTCATACAAACCCCGTTTCCATATGAGTTGGGAAATTGTGTTAGATGTAAATATAAACAGAATACAATGATTTGCAAATCCTTTTCAACCCATATTTAATTGAATGCACTAAAAAGACAAGATATTTGATGTTCAAACTCATAAACTTTATTTTTTTTTGCAAATAACACTTAACTTAGAATTTCATGGCTGCAACACGTGCCAAAGTAGTTGGGAAAGGGCATGTTCACCACTGTGTTACATCACCTTTTCTTTTAACAACACTCAATAAACGTTTGGGAACTGAGGAAACTAATTGTTGAAGCTTTGAAAGTGGAATTCTTTACCATTCTTGTTTTATGTAGAGCTTCAGTCGTTCAACAGTCCGGGGTCTACGCTGTCGTATTTTACGCTTCATAATGTGCCACACATTTTCCATGGGAGACAGGTCTGGACTCGTTTACTACGAAACCCACTGTTGTAACACGTGGCTTGGCATTGTCTTGCTAAAATAAACAGGGGCGTCCATGATAACGTTGCTTGGATGACAACATATGTTGCTCCAAAACTTGCATGTACCTTTCAGAATTAATGGTGCCTTCACAGATGTGTAAGTTACCCATGCCTTGGGCACTAATACACCCTCACAGATGCTGGCTTTTGAACTTTACGCCTATAACAATCCGGATGGTTATTTTCCTCTTTGTTCCGGAGGACACCACGTCCACAGTTTCCAAATATAATTTGAAATGTGGACTCGTCAGACCACAGAACACTTTTCCACTTTGCATCAGTCCATCTTTGATGAGCTCGGGCCCAGCCAAGCCGGCGGCGTTTCTGGGTGTTGTTGATAAATGGGTTTTGCTTTGCATAATAGTGTTTTAACTTGCACTTACAGATGTTGCGACCAACTGCTGTTACTGACAGGGGTTTTATGAAGTGTTACTGAGCCCACGTGGTGATATCCTTTACCCACTGATGTCGGTTTTTGATGCTGTACCGCCTGAGGGATCAAAGGTCTGTAATATAATTGCTTACGTGCAGTGATTGCTCCAGATTCTCTGAACCTTTTGATGATTTTACGGACCGTAGATGGTAAAATCTCTAAATTCCTTGCAATGGCTCGTTGAGAAATGTTGTTCTAAAACTGTTCGACAATTTGCTTACAAATTGGTGACCCCTCGCCCCATCCTTGTTTGTGAATGACTTAGCATTTCATGGAAGCTGCTTTTATACCCAATCATGGCACCCACCTGTGGGATGTTCCAAATAAGTGTTTGATGAGCATTCCTCCACTTTATCAGTATTTATTGCCACCTTTCCCAACTTCTTTGTCACGTGTTGCTGGCATCAAATTTATATATTTACATCTTAACACAATTTCCCAACTCATATGGAAACGGGGTTTGTAATTCATGTGTTCACAATTCCTTACAAGACGTAACATTAATTGTCGTTTACTAGTTTGTTTACATCATAATTCGTGTAAACATCCTTCTTTACAATAAACATGAATGTGTGTGAGAAGATGAAGGAACAACAAGACCCTGATGTATATTATAAGACACTTTAGAAACCAAAGTGTAATAACGAACAGGTCTTAGAGTTCTTTAAGTGGCACAAACATAGCTATGGTTTCATCTTCAAGCATATTTTGGACGACTTTTGATAAGATTTGCTGTGATGTGAGGCTTGTTATTATTTTCCTACCAAATGACTCATTTGACCCTAAAAGTTCAGCAACTGCAACTTTGCTTTTAGCTTTGGTGCAAGAGCCAGGAATGCCGTAAGTCATCATGGAAGTGGGCGTTTCAGTCTGGAAGAGAAAAGGAGTTTTTTGTTTTTTTTCCAGAAGAAT
>NC_084636.1:6395915-6563415 GCF_033978795.1 Nerophis ophidion | reverse complement strand
AGTTGAGGAATGCTCATCAAACACTTATTTGGAACATTCCACAGGTGTGCAGGCTAATTGGGAACAGGTGGGTGCCATGATTGGATATAAAAACAGCTTCCCAAAAAATGCTCAGTCTTTCACAAGAAAGGATGGGGCGAGGTACACCCCTTTGTCCACAACTGCGTGAGCAAATAGTCAAACCGTTTAAGAACAACGTTTTTCAAAGTGCAATTGCAAGAAATTTAGGGATTTCAACATCTACGCTCCATAATATCATCAAAAGGTTCAGAGAATCTGGAGAAATCACTCAATGTAAGCGGCATGGCTGGAAACCAACATTGAATGACCGTGACCTTTGATCCCTCAGACGGCACTGTATCAAAAACCGACATCAATCTCAAGAGGATATCACCACATGGGCTCAGGAACACTTCAGAAAACCAGTGTCACTAAATACAGTTCGTCACTACATCTGTAAGTGCAAGTTAAAGCTTGACTATGCAAAACGAAAGCCATTTATCAACAACATCCAGAAACGCTGCCGGCTTCTCTGGACCCAAGATCTTCTAAGATGGACTGATGCAAAGTGGAAAAGTGTTCTGTGGTCGGACGAGTCCACATTTCAGATGTTTTTTGGAAATATTTGACATTGTGTCATCCGGACCAAAGGGGAAGCGAACCATCCAGACTGTTATCAACGCAAAGTTGAAAAGTCAGCATGTGTGATGGTATGGGGGTGCATTAGTGCCCAAGGCATGGGTAACTTACACATCTGTGAAGGCACCATTAATGCTGAAAGGTACATACAGGTTTTGGAGCAACATATGCTGCCATTTAAGCGCCATCAATTTCAGCAAGACATTGCCAAGCCACATTCAGCACGTGTTACAACAGCGTGGCTTTGTAAAAAAAGAGTGCGGGTACTTTCCTGGCCCGCCTGCAGTCCAGACCTGTCTCCCATGGAAAATGTGTGGTGCATTATGAAGCGTAAAATACGACAGCAGAGACCCCGGACTGTTGAACGACTGAAGCTCTACATAAAACAAGAATGGGAAAGAATTCCACTTTCAAAGCTTCAACAATTAGTTTCCTCAGTTCCCCAAACGCTTATTGAGTGTTGTTAAAAGAAAAGGTGAAGAAACACAGTGGTGAACATGCCCTTTCCCAACTACTCTGGCACGTGTTGCAGCCATGAAATTCTGAGTTAATTATTATTTGCAATAAAAAAAAAAAAGTTTAACAGTTTGAACATCAAATATGTTGTCTTTGTAGCATATTCAACTGATTATGGGTTGAAAAGGATTTGCAAATCATTGTATTCCGTTTATATTTACATCTAACACAATTTGTATAACCACTTGTAAATAAGTACACAATAGTTTTAAACTATTGATTAATGATCATTACTATAAGCACCTGTCAATAAGTACTCAATAATTCAAACTAATTAGTTATTATCTTTAATTAGTCATTAAAAAACACAAAACACATCAATGGAATGTGAAGTCATCCAGCAGTGCTATAATCATAAAAGGATATTGCTGAATAGACATATGTTGACACACACAGGTGTCACAGTGTAACTATGTCAGTTTGAGAACAGTTTTAGTCTTGATAAATCACATTGATTGATGATGTTCTGCATATTCATGAAGACACACACCGAAAATGGATGGCGCTCCATACTTTGCTGACTCACAATCAGTATTGTGATCCGGATCAAGACTAAGAACCTGATCCGTTCAGAATAGGTTTAGATTTTGATCAAGACTTATGACAAGAATCCCGAGCACAAATCAAATCATAATGAGGACCTGGACTAAGACTAAGATCAAGGTGTTAAACCTGAATCAGGCTGGGGATTGAAACCACCTAGAACATGGGTGTCAAACTCTAGCCCGCGGGCCACATTTGGCCCGCTGTGTAATTTCATTTGGCCCTTGAGGCAATATCAAATTAACATTAGAGCTGGCCCGCCGGTGCTATACAGCGGTGCCGCTCCAACACCGCATTCACCGATTTCCCGGGAGACTCTCGAATTTCAGTACCCCTCCCGAAAATCTCCCGGTGCAACCATTCTCCCGAATTCCACCTGAACAACAATATTGGGGGTGTGCCTTAAAGGCACTGCCTTTAGCGTCCCCTACAACCTGTCTTCAAGTCTGTTTTTCCTCCTCACAAACAGCGTGCTGGCCCAGTCACATAACATATGTAGCTTCTACACACATGTAAGTAAATGCAAGGCATACTTGATCAACAGCATACAGGTCACACTGAGGGTAGCCATATAAACAACTTTAACAGTGTTATAAATATGCGCCACACTGTGAAGCCACACCAAACAAGAATGACCGACACATTTCGGGAGAACATCCGCACCGTAACACAACATAAACACAACAAAAACACGACAGAACAAATACCCAGAACCCTTTGCAGCATTAGTTCTTCCGGACCACTACTATATACACCCCCCATCCCTGCTACCAACAAACCCCTCTAACCCCGCCCACCTGAGCCCCGACATTAAAAAGGCCTGAATGGTTGATTTATTCATTGTTATTTTATTTTCAAATGTATTAGCCTCTGGAAAAAGTTAATGTTGATATTTACCTCAGAAGGCTGCAAATACAAAAGAGGCATTCAATTTTTATTTAAATTTGATTTGAAATGCCATTGATCATTTTTAATTAGGGTCCTTGCCCCATGCCCCCAAGGACCCTATTGAAACTGCTGTGTTTTATTATTATTCCGCACCTACGCGCTGTAATTTGACCCCCTTAACATGCTTCAAAACTCACCAAATTTGACACACATGTCCGTATAGCAAACCTTCCCAACATATTAAGCAACCAATCCCTCGAAATTAAAATTGCGCTCTAGCGCCCCCTAGGAAAAAATTACAGACAAAACTGCATGTAACTTCTGTTAGGAATGTCATAGCGACATGAAACAAAAACTCCTATGTAGGTCTGACTTAAACCCAATTTTCATACACTCACTTCTTTCAGCAAAAATCTACAGGAAGTTGGCAAAAACCCCTTCAAAATAAAATTTTCGCAAAAAATGCTATTTTTGCCTCTTTGCGCTGTAATTTGACCCCTTTAAAATGCTTCAAAAGTCACCAAACTTGGCGCACATATAAGGACTGGCAAATATTGCGATCTAATGAAAAAAAAAAAACCCTAAAACTCAAAATTGCGCTCTAGCGCTATTTTTGAATAAAACACTGAAAAAACTGCTCCTAGGAAGAAAACACAGACAAAACTGCTTGTAACTTCCGGTAAGAATGTCGGAGAGACATGAAACAAAAACCTCTATGTAGGTCTCGCTTAGACCTACATTTCATAGATTGAAAACCCCCAACAAAAATCAACAGGAAGTTTGCAATCCCCCCTTCAAAACAAAAGTTTTGTAAAAAACGGTTACCTTTCTTCAAACATTATCTCCTCTGAGTGCGTTTGTTGTTTTGGCTTCAAACTCGCACAGGAGAGGGATTGAACCCTTCTGATTAAAAGTATGGAACAGAGTTTTGATAAGTTCTCAGGTTTTGATTTTACGCGCCTTCAAAGAACCCCTGTGCAAAGTCTCCTAAAAAATGTCATTTTTGCCTCTTTGAGCTGTTATTTGACCCCCTTAAAATGCTTCTAAACTCACCAAACTTGACACACACATCAGGTCTGGCAAAAATTGCGATCTGATGAAAAAATCTAACCTCAAAACTCAAAATTGCGCTCTACCGCCCCCCTAGGAATACAACACGGACAAACTGCTCCTAGGAAGAAAACACAGACAAAACTGCTTGTAACTTCCGGTAGGAATGTCAGAGAGACATGAAACATAGAACACTATGTAGGTCTCACTTAGACCTACATTTGAATAATTAACATACTTTAGCAAAAATCAACAGGAAGTTTGATATTTTCACTTCAATACAACAACTACATTACTTTCACAATGCATTAGATTCTCAAAATAGTGGCTCCAAGGCGTCTTCTAACGCTAACGTGGGTCTCGGGGGCAGCAGCCAAAGGCGGACCCGACCAACGCTGCTTGCAGCTTTAATTATTATTTGAAACTCAATTTTGCATGTCACTATAAAGTTATATAAGCCTTGTCTGTTCAATATTCAATGAAAAACTTGTTTGGGTCCCTATTCAAAGTTAATTTGTTCAACCTCGGCCCGCGGCTTTGTTCAGTTTTAAATTTTGGCCCACTCTGTATTTGAGTTTGACACCCCTGACCTAGAATCAGCAGTTTTGTTAATATGCAGACGAGATCCAGGACTGGGATCAAGACAAGAGATAGATGAAGTAGACATAAAAGAGGATCCGCACCAGGTTCAGGGTTGGGATACAAGTCAGAACCAGGTTCCAGACATCGCAGATCTTCTAGCCCAACCCCCACCCGCACTAAGGAAGGTCAGTCAGCACAACTCTTCCTTATTTGGAAAGGTTCTCCATTCCATGCAGGTCCCTCTGACCAGCCAATCTCACACTGAGACGCCGGGGGACTCTCAGCCAATCCCGGGCCTCGCACATCCCTGGAAGGACCGCCCACCTCTCGACTCAGATGTGACATTTTCTACTTTTCTCTCTTCCTTTCCTTCCCACGTTTCAACATTCGGACAGTCGGCACATCCCCCGTGTCTGCAACACCCGCCAGCAAGACTTGGTTGCGACTCCATTAGGGACTTGTAGCTTCTCCATTAGGGACTTGTAGCTTCTCCATTAGGGACTTGATTACTTCCACCTCGTCAACACAAACACTCTCGGCTAAGAGAGGAGCCATGAGTCACGGCCAAGGAATGCCAGCAATGCCACAGTGCCTTGCTCAGCAACAGAAAACCCAGGGAAACACCTCCATCCTAGCATACTAATCTCTTACGAATACTCACATCTACAGTATAGAGCAGGGGTCACCAACGCGGTGCCCGCGGGCACCAGGTCACCCATAAGGACCAGATGAGTCGCCCACTGGCCTGTTCTAAAAATAGCTCAAATAGCAGCACTTACCAGTGAGCTGCATCTATTTTTTTAATTTTATTTTTTTACTAGCAAGCTGGTCTCGCTTTGCTTGACATTTTTAATCCTTAAAGAGACAAAACTCAAATAGAATTTGAAAATCCAAGAAAATATTTTAAAGACTTGGTCTTCACTTGTTTAAATAAATTCATTTATTTTTTTACTTTGCTTCTTATAACTTTCAGAAAGACAATTTTTGAGAAAAAATACAACCTTAAAAATGATTTTAGGATTTTTAAACACATATACCTTCTTACCTTTTAAGCTCGTTCCTCTTATTTCCTGACAATTTAAATCAATGTTCAAGTAAATTAATTTCTTTATTATAAAGAATAATAAAATACATTTTAATTTAATTCTTTATTTTAGCTTCTGTTTTTTCAACAAAGAATATTTGTGAAATATTATGAGTAAAATTAAAAAAAATATATTCTGGCAAATCTAGAAAATCTGTAGAATCAAATGTATAAATAAATAAATAAATGGGTTGTACTTGTATAGTGCTTTTCTACCTTCAAGGTACTCAAAGCGCTTTGACACTACTTCCACATTTACCCATTCACACACACATTCACACACTGATGGAGGGAGCTGCCATGCAAGGCGCTAACCAGCACCCACCAGGAGCAAGGTTGAAGTGTCTTGCTCGGGACACAACGGACGTGACGAAGTTGGTACTAGGTGGGGATTGAACCAGGGACCCTCGGGTTGCGCAGGGCCATTTTCCCACTGCGCCACGCCGAATTAAATGTAATTAATCATACACCGCATCGAATCATAATGAATCGTTCATAAACTAAATCGAATCGTTCTTTTTTTTTTATATATAAATAAATCGTTTTTGAATCGCATCGTAACCCATGCTTCGAGATGTGTATCGAATCGTCCAACACAAGAGATTTACATCCCTATGGTGCTATTTGCAAAAATAAGTGAGGAGACGCCGACTGTTGCAAATAATCACTTCAAAATACACCCCTGACAGCACTTTAGAAAAAACTCAAGTAATATCCATCCATCCATCCATCATCTTCCGCTTATCCGAGGTCGGGTCGCGGGGGCAGCAGCCTAAGCAGGGAAGCCCAGACTTCCCTATCTCCAGCCACTTCGTCTAGCTCTTCCCGGGGGATCCCGAGGCGTTCCCAGGCCAGCCGGGAGACATAGTCTTTCCAACGTGTCCTGGGTCTTCCCCGTGGCCTCCTACCAGCTGGACGTGCCCTAAACACATCCCTAGGGAGGCGTTCGGGTGGCATCCTGACCAGATGCCCGAACCACCTCATCTGGCTCCTCTCGATGTGGAGGAGCAGCGGCTTTACGTTGAGCTCCTCCCGGATGGCAGAGCTTCTCACCCTATCTCTAAGGGAGAGCCCCGCCACACGGCGGAGGAAACTCATTTCGGCCGCTTGTACCCGTGATCTTATCCTTTCGGTCATGACCCAAAGCTCATGACCATAGGTGAGGATGGGAACGTAGATCGACCGGTAAATTGAGAGCTTTGCCTTCCGGCTCAGCTCCTTCTTCACCACAACGGATCGATACAACGTCCGCATTACTGAAGACGCCGCACCGATCCGCCTGTCGATCTCACGATCCACTCTTCCCCCACTCGTGAACAAGACTCCTAGGTACTTGAACTCCTCCACTTGGGGCAGGGTCTCCTCCCCAACCCGGAGATGGCACTCCACCCTTTTCCGGGCGAGAACCATGGACTCGGACTTGGAGGTGCTGATTCTCATTCCAGTCGCTTCACACTCGGCTGCGAACCGATCCAGTGAGAGCTGAAGATCCCGGCCAGATGAAGCCATCAGGACTACATCATCTGCAAAAAGCAGAGACCTAATCCCGTGGCCACCAAACCGGAACCCCTCAACGCCTTGACTGCGCCTAGAAATTCTGTCCATAAAAGTTATGAACAGAATCGGTGACAAAGGACAGCCTTGGCGGAGTCCAACCCTCACTGGAAACGTGTCCGACTTACTGCCAGCAATGCGGACCAAGCTCTGGCACTGATCATACAGGGAGCGGACCGCCACAATAAGACAGTCCGATACCCCATACTCTCTGAGCACTCCCCACAGGACTTCCCGAGGGACATGGTCGAATGCCTTCTCCAAGTCCACAAAGCACATGTAGACTGGTTGGGCAAACTCCCATGCACACTCAAGAACCCTGCCGAGAGTATAGAGCTGGTCCACAGTTCCACGACCAGGACGAAAACCACACTGTTCCTCCTGAATCCGAGGTTCGACTATCCGGCGAAGCCTCCTCTCCAGTACACCTGAATAACCCTTACCGGGAAGGCTGAGGAGTGTGATCCCACGATAGTTGGAACACACCCTCCGGTCCCCCTTCTTAAAGAGTGTACCAACCGTGAAAAATCATGATTAATCCAAACTAAACAGTGTGAAAAATCTGATTTAAAAAAAATATCATTCGTAATGAAACGGTGACACTTATTTCAAAGTCTTTTGAATTTCTTGAAAAAACTTTGCTCTGGAAAATCTACAAGAAATAACGATTTGTCTTTGTTAGAAATATAGCTTGGTCCAATTTGTTATATATTCTAACAAAGTGCAGATTGGATTTTAACCTATTTAAAACTCGTCATCAACAATATATATTTATTGTGAGAAATCATTAAGATGATCAGTGTTTCCACTGTTATGATCCGCTGCCCGGATCATATCATTTTTGAGGCTTTTGTGTTTTCTGTTGGTTTTGGACTCCTTCGGTTCCTGTTTGTGCTCCTCTCAGTTGATTACCATAGTAACTTATTATTTTCACTGACGCTTGTTCCGGACGCACACCTGTGTTTTGTAATCACTGACATTATTTAAAGGCCTACAGAAATGAGATGTTCTTATTTAAACGGGGATAGCAGGTCCATTCTATGTGTCATACTTGATCATTTCGCCATATCGCCATATTTTTGCAGAAAGGATTTAGTAGAGAACATCCACGATAAGGTTCGCAACTGGAAAAAAGCCCTGCCTCTACCGGAAGTCGCAGACGATGACGTCACCCGTTGATGGCTCCTCACATATTCACATTGTTTTTAATGGGAGCCTCCAACAAAAACAGCTATTCGGACCGAAAAAACGACAATTTCCCCATTAATTTGAGTGAGGATGAAATATTCGTGTTTGAGGATATTGATAGCGACGGACTAGAAAAAAAAAAAAACGCAATTGCAATCGCGTTGCATTGAGACGGATTCATATGTTTTTAGACACATTTACTAGGATAATTCTGGGAAATCCCTTATCTTTCTATTGTGTTGCTACTGTTTTAGTGAGTTAAATAGTACCTGATAGTCGGAAGTGTACGTCCACGGCCGGGTGTTGACGCCAATGTGTCAGGGAAGTCACTGCAGCTGCATGGACGGCGCAAGCTCCGCGAATCTCCGGTAAGAGGCGACTTTTTACCACAATTTTCTCACCGAAACCTGCCGGCTGACAAGTGGTCGGGATCCATGTCCGCTTGACCGCTCTGATCCATAGTAAAGCTTCACTTCCGGGAATTTTAAACAAGGAAACACCGTGTGTTTGTGTGGCTAAAGGCTAAACCTTCCCACCTACATCTTTCTTCTTTGACGTCTCCATTATTAATTGAACAAATTGCAAAAGATTCAGTAACACAGATGTCCAGAATACTGTGTAATTATGCGATGAAAAGAGACGACTTATAGCCGCAAATAGTGCTGCGGTAATATGTCCCCTCCAACCCGAGACGTCAAACGCATCATACCGCAACGTTTTCAACATGACACTTAGCGGGAAATTTAAAATTGTAATTGAGTAAACTAAACCGGCCGTATTGGCATGTGTTGCAATGTTAATATTTCATCATTGATATATAAACTATCAGACTGCGTGGTGGGTAGTAATGGCTTTTAGTAGGCCTTTAAGCCTGCCTTGTCCCGTCAGTTAGTCTGGCTTCCTAGTTTGTCTTCTTACAACAAGTGACTACTTCTGTTTCCTGCTCGCTACCTGCTAGCTTCCACGCTGGGCTCTTTGTCTTCTAGCTCCCATGCTAGCTCTTTTAGTTTTTTTGCCTTAAGTGCTATGCGCACGTTTTTCTTTGTCAAAGTCTGATTTATTTTTAATTAAATGATTTATTCCTACCTTCACGCTGTGTCCGAGGCTTGTCTGCATTCCTGGGAGAACGAAACCCGCACCACGATGCGACAAAGATAAATAACATTAATTATTAATAATAACATAGAGTTAAAGGTAAATTGAGCAAATTGGCTATTTCTGGGAATTTATTTAAGTGTGTATCAAACTGGTAGCCCTTCGCATTATTAAGTACCCAAGAAGTAGCTCTTGGTTTCAAAAAGGTTGGTGACCCCTGGTATAAAAGAGTCACGTTTTATAAATAGTCTTACGAATATTCACAGCTACAGTATGTTTAATACATGTATGTGCACAAACAAGCTAAAGCAACAAATATTTACCTGCAATTGTCTCCCTCCTCAGTTCTGGAAGGAGAGAATGACTCAACATTTCAACTTCAATAACTAACTGTGTGGGCGGAAAGATGGACCCCCTGGGGTGCGGTCATTGGTGGGAAAGGAAGGCGATGTACACCCTGGTCAAGTATCCACGCCATGGCAGGGGTATGAAATATATATCTCTTTGGGATGGATGATTCATATGCGTCTACACACACGGGTTACTAGATGTGACCAATCTAAGTCTAGGACTAGATGTGACCAATCTAAGTCTAGGACTAGATGTGACCAATCTAAGTCTAAGACTAGATGTGACCAATCTAAGTCCAAGACTAGATGTTACCAATCTAAAGCAAAGACTAGATGTGACCAATCTGAGGCTAAGACTAGATGTTACCAATCTAAAGCAAAGACTAGATGTGACCAATCTAAGTCCAGGACTAGATGTGACCAAAAAAGTCTAAGACTAGATGTGACCAATCTAAGTCTAAGACTAGATGTTACCAATCTAAAGCAAAGACTAAATGTGACCAATCTAAGTCCAGGACTAGATGTGACCAAAAAAGTCTAGGACTAGATGTGACCAACCTAAGTCTAAGTCTAGATGTGACCAATCTAAGTCCAAGACTAGATGTTACCAATCTGAGGCTAAGACTAGATGTGACCAATCTAAGTCTAAGACTAGATGTGACCAATCTAAGTCTAAGACTAGATGTTACCAATCTAAGGCTAAGACTAGATGTGACCAATCTGAAGCTAAGACTAGATGTGACCAATCTAAATCTAAGACTAGATGTGTCCAATCTAAGTCTAAGACTAGATGTTACTAATCTAAGTCTAAGACTAGATGTTACTAGTCTAAGGCTAAGACTAGATGTGACCAGTCTAAACCTAAGACTAGATGTGACCAATCTAAGTCTAAGACTAAATGTGACCAATATAAGTCTAAGACTAGATGTGACCAATCTAAGGTTAAGACTAAAGGTGACCAATCTAAGTCTAAGACTAGATGTGACCAATCTAAGTCTAAGACTAAATGTGACCAATATAAGTCTAAGACTAGATGTGACCAATCTAAGTCTAAGACTATGTGTGAACTAGCTAAGTCTAAGACTAGATGTGCCCAATTTAAATCTAACAATAGATGTGACCAATCTAAGTCTAGGACTAGATGTGACCAATCTAAGTCTAAGACTAGTGTGACCAATATAAGTGATGGACTAGATGTCACTTCTAAAAAAGTGACGTGCTAACAGTATTATCAAATACTACATCAACATTAATACAAAATGTTTACAGTATTTTCACATACTACATCAAATGTAATCCAAAATGTGTACGGTATTTTACAGTACCTACATCTATTCTCCTATCCAGGTACCTACATCTATTCTCCTATCCAGGTACCTACATCTATTCTCCTACGCAAGTACTGATATCGATTCTCCTATCCAGGTACCGATATCGATTCTCCTATCCAGGTACCTACATCTATTCTCCTATCCAGGTACCTACATCTATTCTCCTATCCAGGTACCTACATCTATTCTCCTACGCAAGTACTGATATCGATTCTCCTATCCAGGTACCGATATCGATTCTCCTATCCAGGTACCTACATCTATTCACCTATCCAGGTACCTACATCTTTTCTCCTACGCAGGCACCGATATCGATTCTCCTATCCAAGTACCTACATTTATTCTCCTATTCAGGTACCTACATCTATTCTCCTATCCAGGTACCAACATCTATTCTCCTATGCAGGTACCTACATCTATTCTCCTACGCAAGTACCGATATCGATTCTCCTATCCAGGTACCGATATCGATTCTCCTATCCAGGTGCCTACATCTATTCTCCTATCCAAGTAGCAATATCTTTTCTCCTATCCAGGTACCGATATCGATTCTCCTATCCAAGTACCGATATCTATTCTCCTATCCAGGTACCTACAGCTATTATCCTATCCAAGTACCTACATCTATTGTGTGCTAGTGTTGCTAATGTTTCTGTCCTCCTGTCCCTCACCTGAATTTGACCTTGTTGTATGTGATATACGACATCAGTTCAATTAGATTGTGCAAGTATGCCCAAAGTTGTGCAGTAAGTAACAATAATATGCAGGACCATGCTCCAACCAACCAGAGGTGCGCAAAAATGCAAGTCTTAAATATTCTGCAGTTTCATGCACACAGACTTGTTTACGTCATGAACTTGTGGAAACAAAGCCATTCTTCTCCCTCCTGATACCAGCGAGAGTCAAAGTTGAGGACGAGACCAAAAGACGCTCTTGGTTCCGCTCTGAGATCAAACACAAACAATTGAGCTGAAGCCAGACCACAACCGTTTACATCCACGCCACAGGGACAACACGATCAAGGCAGGAGGAATACTTTGGCTTTCGAAAAGAAGCCCAACTTTGAACCGTCTCACAACACTGTCAGGTCTCCCAGACTAACTCTGTCTCCCCCAAGGATGCAGACCACTGCGGCGACGGGTACTCACAGCTTTGGTTTGGGCTTCGTCGGAAGAGGACCGCCCTCTCTCCCAGGGACCGGAGAAAGATTCTTAGGGGTGGGAGGCGAGCTTTGGAGTGGGAGTAGAGGAGAAGGTGGAGGTGGAGTAGGTGCGGTCTCTGCAGGCGGAGGAGGTGTGGTCTCGGCAGGCGGAGACGGTTGCATCGGGAGTCGTCCATTCGACATGAAACCAGTCTTGTGCGGAGCCAAAGGTGTACCAGAACCACCAGGCCACAACTCCACTTCCTTTACGTGAAAAGGCTCAGTGGAGGGCTGTGGAAATATCTTCGGCGGCAGCTCCAAGAGGCTGATTTCTGTGGACGGAGGCGGCGGAGGGAAGGCTGCTCCGTCCTCAAACTCGGAGCCATCTCCAGGTAAACCGTTACTGGATGACTTGTTGGGTCCTAAACATGGAGACAAGTATAATATTAGGTATTATTCCTCCTACTGGGTACAGATAACAATATTATCTCATCTCGGGCACTTCCTGGGAATTCAAGACATCCTTGGAATAAGTCTTTTAGTCCCAAAGAAACCACAACACCTGCAGAGTCTTAAGTTCCACACCGATCCTGTGGGCAGCGCTCCAACATGTTGGACTTTTTTCACCACAGCTCCATCTGGTGGATGTGCTGGGCCACTGCTCAATCTGCATCTTTACCAACACCTTATTGATTCTTCTTCAATACGTATGCATCCATTCCACACGGAGTCAAACGTTCTGATTTTGTATTCTCCTGTCAACTTCGTTGTTGATTGATTGACAGCTCAAAGTATTGTCATTTATGGTGCCCAAGGTCTCAAAACAGTGTTTCATCCACTTTTAAACAAATGTAGTCCCCCTAACGGTGTGTACCTCTTTGGGACATCTGAATAGATACCTTCAAGTTGCTTGAGAACTTCTGTACACCACATTGAGAATATTATGGGTTCAAACTTTGGGGTTAAATGAGAGCGCCACCAAGTGGTGTATTTGTCATAAAACAGGTTTTGTATAGGGTTGTAACATCGGCAGCAATAGATGCACCTGCAGTGACGGTGAGCCGGGCTTTGGTCTGAACAGAACCATAAGAATTGGAGGCGGTGCAGCAGAACAGACCTCCGTCTTCTGGAAAGGCCTCTGCAATCACCAGGGTGCAGATCTCCTCTTCGAAAAGACAAATTAGACATTAGGCAGCTGAAAAACAATCCAACCCAAAATATCCTGCTTGGAATGAAGTTTGATGATATAAAGTTTCCACAGTGATCAACACTGAGGTTGTGGTCAACTGGGTTCCACAAAAATCAACACTGATTTCCCGGTCGCCTAGGTTCCACAGAAATCAACACTGAGGTTGTGGTCGACAAGGTTCCACAAAAATCAACACTGAGGTTCTGGTATACTAGGTTCCACAGAAATCAAAACTGAGGTACTGGTCGACTAGGTTCCACAAAAATCAACACTTAGTTTCTGGTCCACTAGGTTCCACAGTAATCAACACTGAGGTTCTAGTCGACTAGGTTCCACAGAAATCAAAACTGAGGTTCTAGTCGACTAGATTCCACAAAAATCAACACTAAGATTCTGGTCTACTAGGTTCCACAGAAATCAACAATGAGGTTCTGGTCGAATAGGTTCTACAGAAATGAACACTGAGGTTCTGGTCAATTAGGTTCCATAGAAATCAACACTGAGGTTGTGGTTGACTAGGTTCCACAGAATTCAACTCTAAGGTTGTGGTCTACTAAGTTCCACAAAAATAAACACTGAGGCTCTGGTCTATTAGGTTCCACAAACATTTACACTGAGGTTCTGGTCTACTAGGTTCCACAAAAATCAACACTGAGGTTCCAGTCGACTAGGTTCCACAGAAATCAACATTGAGGTTCTGGTCTACTGGCTCCTACAAAATTCAACACTGAGGTTCTGGTCGAATAGGTTCCACAGAAATCAACACTGATGTTCTGGTCTACTAGGTTCCATAGAAAATTAACAATGAGGTTCTGGTTTACTAGGTTCCACAAAAATCAACACTGAGGTTCTAGTCGACTAGGTTCTACAGAAATCAACACTTAGTTTCTGGTCGACTAGGTTCCACAGAAATCGACACTGAGGTTCTGGTTGACTAGGTTCCACAGAAATCAAAACTGAGGTTGTAGTCAACTAGGTTCCACAAAAATCAACGCTAAGATTCTGGTCGACTAGGTTACACCGAAATCAACACTGAGGTTCTGGTCGAATAGGTTCCACAAAAATCAACACTGAGGTTCTGGTCGAATAGGTTCCACAGAAATCAACACTAAGGTTCTGGTCGAATAGGTTCCACAGAAATCTATACTGAGGCTCTGGTCAACTCGGTTCCACACAAATCAACACTGAGGTTCTGGTCTACTAGATTCCACAGAAATGAACACTGAGTCTCTGGTCTACTAGGTTCCAAAGAAAATTAACAATGAGGTTCTGGTCTACTAAGTTCCACAAAAATCAACACTGATGTTCTGGTCGTATAGGTTCCAAAGAAATCAACACTGAGGTTCTGGTTTACTAAGTTCCACAGAAATCAACACTGAGGTTCTGGTCGTATAGGTTCCACAGAAATCAACACTGAGGTTCTGGTCTACTAGGTTCCACAAAAAATAAACACTGACGTTCTGGTCGCCTAGGTTCCACAAAAATCAACACTGAGGTTCTGGTCTACTCGGTTCCACAGTAATCAACACTGAGGCTTTAGTCTACTAGGTTCCCCAGAAATCAACACTGACGTTCTGGTCGCCTAGGTTCCACAAAAATCAACACTGAGGTTCTGGTCTACTAGGTTCCACAGTAATCAACACTGAGGTTTTAGTCTACTAGGTTCCCCAGAAATTAACACTGAGGTTCTGGTCTACTAGATTCCACAGAAATCAACACTGAGGTTCTGGTCTACTAGGTTCCACAGAAATCAACACTGAGGCTCTGGTCTACTGGGTTCCATACAAAATCAACACTGAGGTTCTAGTCAAGCAGGTTCCACAAAAATCAATTCTGAGGTTCTGGTCGACTAAGTTCCACAGAAATCAACACTGAGGTTCTGGTCTACTAGGTTCCACAAAAAATCAACACTGAGGTTCTGGTCTACTAGGTTCCACAAAAATCAACACTGAGGTTCTGGTCTACTAGGTTCCACAGTAATCAACACTGAGGTTTTAGTCTACTAGGTTCCCCAGAAATTAACACTGAGGTTCTGGTCTACTAGGTTCCACAGAAATCAACACTGAGCTTCTAGTCTACTAGGTTCCACAGAAATCAACACTGAGGCTCTGGTCTACTGGGTTCCATACAAAATCAACACTGAGGTTCTAGTCAAGCAGGTTCCACAAAAATCAATTCTGAGGTTCTGGTCGACTAAGTTCCACAGAAATCAACACTGAGGTTCTGGTCTACTAGGTTCCACAAAAAATCAACACTGAGGTTCTGGTCTACTAGGTTCCACAAAAATCAACACTGAGGTTCTGGTCTACAAGGTTCCACAGAAATCAACACTGAGGTTCTGGTCTACTAGGTTCCACAAAAAATCAACACTGAGGTTCTGGTCTACTAGGTTCCACAGAAATCAACACTGAGCTTCTAGTCTACTAGGTTCCACAGAAATCAACATCGAGGCTCTGGTCTACTGGGTTCCATACAAAATCAACACTGAGGTTCTAGTCAACCAGGTTCCACAAAAATCAACACTGAGGTTCTGGTCGACTAAGTTCCACAGAAATCAACACTGAGGTTGTAGTCTACTAGGTCCCACAAAAATCAACACTGAGGTTCTGGTCCACTAAGTTCCACAGAAACTTCTATTGACAATTGAAACATGAAGGGTGTTCTCCAACTCCAGGTCCTCGTACAATTTACAGTAATGAGACGTCACAGAGAACTGGAGAGGACAGCAGTGAGTTCAGGTGAGTGAGTGGATGGATGTGAGGTGAGTCACAGACCAGTCTGCTTGAGGTGAGACCTGAGAGGTGGCCTGTGTGCGAGGCAGGTCTACACGCCGGTGATTAAGAGTGCGCTCAGGTGAGACATGACAGGTGGTGTTTACAAAAAGGAGGTCATGTGACTTACCTGGCTCCGCTGCAGATCGAGGCTCTTGAGGAAGAGAGATCTTTTTTTAGTAGACAGCGGGAGTTGGAAGTCCACCATGACACAAAGACACTTACTTTTCTGGAGTATTCGGAAATCTGGCGAGTCCAGGATCTCCTCACTTTGGCGGAACCATCTGACCTGCAGAGGGGGGGCTCCACGGACCCTGCACTCTAGGACCACCACTTGACCCTCGGACGCCTGGGCATCCTGCAACACCTACAACCACAACAACAGTCATTAAATAACAATAATTCAACAACAAGTGTGGCTGCAGAAGACAACAACAATGATTTAATAACAATAATTCAACAACAAAAATGTGGCTGCAGAGGACAACAACAATCATTTAATAACAATAATTCAACAACAAAAGTGTGTCAGCATAGGACAACAATCATTAAATAACAATATTTCAACAACAAAAGTGTGGCTGCAAAGGACAACATTCTTTAAATAACAATAATTCAACAACAAAAGTGTGGCTGCAGAGAACAACAACGATGATTTAATAACATTAATTTAACAAAAAAAGTGTGTCTGTATAGGACAACAACAATCATTAAAAAACAATAATTCAACAACAAAAGTGTGGCTGTATTGGACAACAACAATCATTAAATAACAATCATTCAACAACAAAAGTGTGTCAGCATAGGACAACAACAATCATTAAATAACAATAATTCAACAACAAAAGTATGTTAGCATAGGACAACAACAATCATTAAATAATAATAATTCAACAACAAGTGTGGCTGCAGAAGACAACAAAAATGATTAAATAACAATAATTCAACAACAACAGTGTACCTTTATAGGACAACAACAATCAATAACAATAATTCAACAACAAAAGTGTGGCTGTGTAGGACAACAACAATTATTGAATAACAATAATTTAACAACAAAAGTGTGTCTGTATAGGACAACAACAATCATTAAAAAAAACAATAATTCAACAACAAAAGTGTGGCTGCATAGGACAACAACAATCATCAAATAACAATAATTCAACAACAATAGTGTATCTTTATAGGACAACAACAATCAATAACAATAATTCAACAACAAAAGTGTGGCTGTGTAGGACAACAACAATTATTGAATAACAATAATTTAACAACAAAAGTGTGTCTGTATAGGACAACAGCAACCATTAAAAAAACAATAATTCAACAACAAAAGTGTGGCTGTATAGGACAACAACAATCATTAAATAACAATAATTCAACAACAAAAGTGTGTCAGCATAAGACAACAACAATCATTAAATAACAATAATTCAACAAAAAAAGTATGTTAGCATAGGACAACAACAATGATTAAATAACAATAATTCAACAACAAGTGTGGCTGCAGAAGACAACAACAATGATTAAATAACAATAATTCAACAACAATAATGTAGCTTTATAGGACAACAACAATCAATAATAATAATTCAACAACAAAAGTGTGGCTGTGTAGGACAACAACAATTATTGAATAACAATAATTCAACAACAAAAGTGTGGCTGCATAGGACAACAACAATCATCAAATAACAATAATTCAACAACAAAAGTGTGTCAGCATAGGACAACAACAATCATTAAATAACAATAATTCAACCACAAAAGTGTCTGCATAGGACTAGACCAATCATTAAATAACAACAATTCAACAACAAACGTGTGCTTGCAGAGGACAACAACAATCATTAAATAACAATAATTCAACAACAAAAGTGTGGCTGTATAGGACAACAACAATCATTAAAAAACAATAATTCAACAACAAAAGTGTGGCTGTATAGGACAACAACAATCATTAAAAAACATTAATTCAACAACAAAAGTGTGGCTGTATTGGACAACAACAATCATTAAATAACAATAATTCAACAACAAAAGTGTGTCAGCATAGGACAACAACAATCATTAAATAACAATAATTCAACAACAAAAGTATGTTAGCATAGGACAACAAAAATCATTAAATAATAATAATTCAACAACAAGTGTGGCTGCAGAAGACAACAAAAATGATTAAATAACAATAATTCAACAACAATAGTGTAGCTTTATAGGACAACAACATTCAATAACAATAATTCAACAACAAAAGTGTGGCTGTGTAGGACAACAACAATTATTGAATAACAATAATTTAACAACAAAAGTGTGTCTGTATAGGACAACAAAAATCATTTAAAAAACAATAATTCAACAACAAAAGTGTGGCTGCATAGGACAACAACAATCATCAAATAACAATAATTCAACAACAATAGTGTATCTTTATAGGACAACAACAAACAATAACAATAATTCAACAACAAAAGTGTGTTCGCATAGGACAACAACAATCATTAAATAACAATAATTCAACAACAAGTGTGGCTGCAGAAGACAACAACAATGATTAAATAACAATAATTCAACAAAAATAATGTAGCTTTATAGGACAACAACAATCAATAATAATAATTCAACAACAAAAGTGTGGCTGTGTAGGACAACAACAATTATTGAATAACAATAATTCAACAACAAAAGTGTGGCTGCATAGGACAACAACAATCATCAAATAACAATAATTCAACAACAAAAGTGTGTCAGCATAGGACAATAACAATAATTCAACAACAAAAGTGTGTCAGCATAGGACAACAACAATTATTAAATAACAATAAGTCAACCACAAAAGTGTCTGCATAGGACTAGACCAATCATTAAATAACAACAATTCAACTACAAAAGTGTGCTTGCAGAGGACAACAATCATTAAATAACAATAAGTCAACAACAAAAGTGTGGCTGTTTAGGACAACAACAATCACTAATAACAAAAATCAAACAACAAAAGTGTGTCAGCATACGACAACAACAATCATTAAATAACAATAATTCAACAACAAAAGTGTGGCTGCAGAGGACAACAAAAATCAATAACAATAATTCAACAACAAAAATGTGGTTGCATAGGACAACAACAATCATTAAATCACAATAATTTAACAACAAAAGTATGTCAGCATAGGACATCATTAAATAACAATAGTTCAACAACAAAAGTGTGGCTGTAGAGGACAACAACAATCAATAACAATAATTCAACAACAAAAATGTGGTTGCATAGAACAACAACAACAATCATTAAATAACAGTAATTCAACAACAAAAGTGTGGCTGCAGAGGACAACAACAATCAATAACAATAATTCAACAACAAAAATGTGGTTGCAGAGGACAACAACAATCATTAAATCACAATAATTCAACAACAAAAGTGTGGCTGTAGAGGATAACAACAATCATTAAGTAACAACAATTCAATGGCATAAGTGCGGCTTCAGAGGACAACAATCATTAAATAACAATATTTCAACGACAAAGATGCGGCTGCAGAGGACAACAACCATCATTAAATAACAATAATTCAACAACAAACGTGTGTCTGCAGAGGACAACAATCACGAAATAATAATAATTCAATGACAAAAGTGTGGGTGCGTAGGACACCAACAATGACTAAATAACAATAATTCAATGACAAAAGTGTGGCTAAATAGGACAACAACAATCATTCAATAACAATAATTAAATGGCAAAAGTGTGGCTGCGTAGGACAACAACAATCGTTAAATAACAAAAATTCAACAACAAAAGTGTCAGCATAGGTCACCAACAATAACTAAATAACAATCATTCAATGACAAAAGTGTGGCTATATAGGACCACAACAATTGTTAAATAACAAAAATTCAACAACAAAAGTGTGTCAGCATAGGACACCAACAATTATTAGATAACAATAATTCAATGACAAAAGTGTGTCAGCAGAGGACATCATTAAAAAAGAATAATTCAACAACAAAGGTTTGTCAGCATAGGACAACAACAATCATTAAATAACAATAATTCAACAGCATAAGTGTCTGCATAGGACAACAATCATTAAATAACAATAATTCAACAACAAAGGTGTGTCAGCATAGGACAACAACAATCATTAAATAACAATTCAACAGCATAAGTGTCTGCATAGGACAACAATCATTAAATAACAATAATTCAACAACAAAGGTGTGTCAGCATAGGACAACAACAATCATTAAATAACAATTCAACAGCATAAGTGTCTGCATAGGACAACAATCATTAAATAACAATAATTCAACAACAAAAGTGTGTCAGCATAGGACAACAACAATCATTAAGTAACAATAATTCAATAACAAAAGTGTATCAGCATAGGACAACAACAATCATTGGATAACAATGATTCAATAGCAAAAGGGTCTGCATTGGACAACAATCATTAAATAAAAATAATCTAACAACAAAAGTGTGGCTGCAGAGGACAAAAATCATTAGATAACACTATTTCAACAACAAAAGTGTGTCAGCATAGGACAACAGCAATCATTAAATAACAATAATTCAACAACAAAAGTGTGGCTGCAGACAACAACAATCAATAACAATAAGTCAACAACAAAAATGTGTCAGTATAGAACAACAACAATCATTAAGTAACAATAATTCAATAACAAAAGTGTGTCAGCATAGGACAACAACAAACAATCATTGGATAACAATGATTCAATAGCAAAAGGGTCTGCATAGGACAACAATCATTAAATAACAATATTCTAACAACAAAAGTGTGGCTGCAGAGGACAAAAATCATTAAATAACAATAATTCAACAACCAAAATGTGGTTGCATAGGACAACAACAATCGTTAAAAAAACAATAATTCAACAAAAAAATTGTATCAGCATAGGACAACAACAATCATTAAATAACAATAATTCAACAGCAAAAGTGTCTGCATAGGACAACAACAATCATTAAATAACAAAAATTAAACAACAAAAGTGTGTCAACATAGGACATGATTAAATAGCAATAATTCAACAACAAAAGTGTGGCTGTAGAGGACAACAACAATCAATAACAATAATTCAACACCAAAAATGTGGCTGTATAAGACAACATCAATCATTAAATAACAATAATTCAACAACAAAAATGTGGCTGTATAAGACAACATAAATTATTAAATAGCTATAATTCAACAACAAAAGTGTGTCAGCATAGGACAACAACAATCATTAAATAACAATAATTCAACAACAAAAGTGTGTCAGCATAGGACAACAACAATTATTAAATAACAATAATTCAACAACAAAAGTGTGTCAACATAGGACATAATTAAATAGCAATAATTCAACAACAAAAATGTGGCTGCATAGGACAACAGCAATCATTAAATAACAATAATTCAACAGCAAAAGTGTCTGCATAGGACAACAACAATCATTAAATAACAAAAATTAAACAACAAAAGTGTGTCAACATAGGACATAATTAAATAGCAATAATTCAACAACAAAGGTGTGGCTGTAGAGGACAACAACAATCAATAACAATAATTCAACAACAAAAATGTGGCTGTATAGGGCAACATCAACCATTGAATAACAATAATTAAACAACAAAAGTGTCTGCATAGGACAACAACAATCATTAAATAACAAAAATTAAACTACAAAAGTGTGTCAACATAGGACATAATTAAATAGCAATAATTCAACAACAAAGGTGTGGCTGTAGAGGACAACAACAATCAATAACAATAATTCAACAACAAAAATGTGGCTGTATAGGACAACATCAACCATTGAATAACAATAATTCAACAACAAAATTGTGTCAGCATAGGACAACAACAATCATTAAATAACAATAATTCAACAACAAAAGTGTGTCAGCATAGGACAACAACAATCATTAAATAACAATAATTCCACAACAGAAGTGGTCTAAGTTGGATGTCAAAGTTGACCAACTTGTGGCTTTAATGTCCACAACCTTCTACTATCCAGGTGAGAGACCAGATGATTTATCATCTAGAATTAACTCTCACCAACTCAGAGGCCATGCGGCGGCTCATATGTCAATACTAGCTCTCTGTGATCCCGGCATCGCTAAAAGTAGTTCCTCTGCGTTAGCACTTGTAATACTTGTCAATATTCAGGTCACATGTAAATGGGGTATTGTTGGCACATTTTGGATGTTTTAGAGGATTTTATGGGCACTCCCATTATCTACATTGTAGGCCACCTCTTATTTGCCATATTTTACAACTTAGAATGTATAAAAAAATATGTTGTCTTACAAGGATTGTGATCCATAGGCAACACTCCAGACAAAAAATGGAAATTCCCTTTCAACAGACGGGGTTCGAAACCGTGGGACTTACTTTGGTGAAGACGGGCAGGTCGACGACGCTGGAGGACAACATGGGGCTCTGTGTCTGAGGACGACATGAAGAAAGGCAAACTTGGGTCAGCGGTTCAGGGACGACATCATGTTGCGCAACAAGGTCACCCGCTGGAGAGGCTGCGACAAGGACTGCACCAGCGTGGAGCGGCGAGGGAGGACCGCGGGCGTCTGGGGCGACGACGAGCGGATGGTCAGAGACATGGAGGTGCTCTTCTTCTGCGGCCTGGAAGAATCCAAGGCAGGCGGGGAAAAAAAACAAACAACTCTTGACATCATAAGCTGGAACATTTTCACGGGAATGAGGCGGCACAAAAGTGGAAGAAAGTTCAATGGCCATATTGACCATTTATAATAATATAATATATATAATATTATATTATATAACACTTATAATTATTTACTTTTTTATATTTATAGGTATATATATTTATATATATATATAAAATACATATTATTATTATTATTATGTTATAAATAAATTACACATATTATATATCGCGGTGGTAGCCCGTAAGGACCAGATGAGTCGCCTGCTGGCCTGTTCTAAAAATAACTAAAATAGCAGCACTTACCAGTGAGCTGCCTCTATTTTTAAAATGTTATTTATTTACTAGCAAGCTGGTCTCACTTTGTTCGAAATTTTTAATTCTAAGAGAGACAAAACTCAAATAGAATTTGAAAATCCAAGAAAATATTTTAAAGACTTGGTCTTCACTTGTTTAAATAAATTCATTTATTTTTTTACTTTGCTTCTTATAACTTTCAGAAAGACAATTTTAGAGAAAAAAATACAACTTTAAAAATGATTTTAGGATTTTTAAACAAATATACCTTTTTACCTTTTAAATTCCTTCCTCTTCTTTCCTGACAATTTAAATCAATGTTCAGATACATTTTTTTTTTTATTGTAAAGAATAATAAATACATTTTAATGTAATTCTTCATTTTAGCTTCTGTTTTTTATTATGATTAAAATTAAAAAAAAATATTCTGGTAATTCTAGAAAATCTGTAGAATCAAATTTCAATCTTATTTCAAAGTATTTTGAATTTCTTTTAAAATTTTTGTTCTGGAAAATCTAGAAGAAATAATGATTTGTCTTTGTTAGAAATATAACTTGGTCCAATTTGTTATATATTCTAACAAAGTGCAGATTGGATTTTAACCTATTTAAAACATGTCATCAAAATTCTAAAATTAATCTTAATCAGGAAAAATGACTAATGATGTTCCATAAATTATTTTTTTTATTTTTTCAAAAAGATTCAAATTAGCTGTTTTTTCTCTTCTTTTTTTCGGTTAAATTTTGAATTTTAAAGAGTCGAAATTGAAGACAAACTTTGTTTCAAAATTCAATTTTCATTTTTTTCGTGTTTCCCCCTCTTTTAAACCGTTCAATTAAGTGTTTTTTTCATCATTTATTCTCGACAAAAAAACCTTCCGTAAAAGGAAAAAAAATGTACGACGGAATGACAGACAGAAATACCCTTTTTTATATATATATATTAATTTATTAAAGGTAAATTGAGCAAATTGGCTACTTCTGGCAATTTATTTAAGTGTGTATCAAACTGGTAGCCCTTCGCATTAATCAGTACCCAAGAAGTAGCTCTTGGTTTCAAATAGGTTTTATACATATATATACATATATTATATATATTATTATTGTACTTATTATTATTATTTTAGTAGTATTATTATTAATCTTATATTATATATAAATTACACATGTTTTATATATTTTAATATATACATAAATAAATTAAATAATAATTCTAAACAGAATTAATTGTATTTATTTAATTATTTAAACTTATAATAATCATGTTATAATATAATACAAAATGTAATAATTTATAATAAGTTGAGGCTGGGGGATTTTAATGAGAGAAAACTCCCAGCAACTTGAAGCAGGTGTGAGTCTCTAAACAGTTAGTCCAGCCTCCAATAACACCAGAAATAGATGCTGGATTTGCAACGATTAGTTGCAAAAATTTAAAAAGAGAACAAAATTATGTAAAAAAAATATAAATATTAACACTATACTTAATGACAGATGTGTTTAAAATGTATATTCACGTCCCCTTTTAAGGAATATATGCATCGTAGCAAATTGTGTGATGACGTCATATTGACCACGCCCCTAACCACGCCCCCTCCACCACAGGTACTTTGGCTAAATTTAGGGGAAACCCTAACAAAAACAAGAACAAAATCAAAATGTTGCCGAGTCACGCTATTTTGGTCTGGACTTGGGTTTAGGTCATGAAGTACCATAAGTAACACCTACTGGGTCATGCTTCTTGGTCTGGACTTGGGTTTAGGTCATGAAGTACCATAAGTAACACCGACTGGGTCATACTTCTTGGTCTGGACTTGGGTTTAGGTCATGAAGTACCATAAGTAACACCTACTGGGTCATGCTTCTTGGTCTGGACTTGGGTTTAGGTCATGAAGTACCATAAGTAACACCGACTGGGTCATGCTTCTTGGTCTGGACTTGGGTTTAGGTCATGAAATACCATAACTAACACCTACCGGGTCATACTTCTTGGTCTGGACTTGGGTTTAGGTCATGAAGTACCATAAGTAACACCTACTGGGTCATGCTTCTTGGTCTGGACTTGGGTTTAGGTCATGAAGTACCATAAGTAACACCTACTGGGTCATGCTTCTTGGTCTGGACTTGGGTTTAGGTCATGAAGTACCATAAGTAACACCTACTGGGTCATGCTTCTTAGTCTGGACTTGGGTTTAGGTCATGAAGTACCATAAGTAACACCTACTGGGTCATACTTCTTGGTCTGGACTTGGGTTTAGGTCACGAAGTACCATAAGTAACACCGACTGGGTCATACTTCTTGGTCTGGACTTGGGTTTAGGTCATGAAGTACCATAAGTAACACCTACTGGCTCATGCTTCTTGGTCTGGACTTGGGTTTAGGTCATGAAGTACCATAAGTAACACCTACTGGGTCATGCTTCTTGGTCTGGACTTGGGTTTAGGTCATGAAGTACCATAAGTAACACCTACTGGGTCATGCTTCTTGGTCTGGACATGGGTTTAGGTCATGAAGTACCATAAGTAACACCGACTGGGTCATACTTCTTGGTCTGGACTTGGGTTTAGGTCATGAAGTACCATAAGTAACACCTACTGGGTCATACTTCTTAGTCTGGACTTGGGTTTAGGTCATGAAGTACCATAAGTAACACCTACTGGGTCATACTTCTTGGTCTGGACTTGGGTTTAGGTCATGAAGTACCATAAGTAACACCTACTGGGTCATACTTCTTGGTCTGGACTTGGGTTTAGGTCACGAAGTACCATAAGTAACACCGACTGGGTCATACTTCTTGGTCTGGACTTGGGTTTAGGTCATGAAGTACCATAAGTAACACCTACTGGCTCATGCTTCTTGGTCTGGACTTGGGTTTAGGTCATGAAGTACCATAAGTAACACCGACTGGGTCATACTTCTTGGTCTGGACTTGGGTTTAGGTCATGAAGTACCATAAGTAACACCTACTGGGTCATACTTCTTAGTCTGGACTTGGGTTTAGGTCATGAAGTACCATAAGTAACACCTACTGGGTCATACTTCTTGGTCTGGACTTGGGTTTAGGTCACGAAGTACCATAAGTAACACCGACTGGGTCATACTTCTTGGTCTGGACTTGGGTTTAGGTCATGAAGTACCATAAGTAACACCTACTGGCTCATGCTTCTTGGTCTGGACTTGGGTTTAGGTCATGAAGTACCATAAGTAACACCTACTGGGTCATGCTTCTTGGTCTGGACTTGGGTTTAGGTCATGAAGTACCATAAGTAACACCTACTGGGTCATGCTTCTTGGTCTGGACATGGGTTTAGGTCATGAAGTACCATAAGTAACACCGACTGGGTCATACTTCTTGGTCTGGACTTGGGTTTAGGTCATGAAGTACCATAAGTAACACCTACTGGGTCATACTTCTTAGTCTGGACTTGGGTTTAGGTCATGAAGTACCATAAGTAACACCTACTGGGTCATACTTCTTGGTCTGGACTTGGGTTTAGGTCATGAAGTACCATAAGTAACACCGACTGGGTCATACTTCTTGGTCTGGACTTGGGTTTAGGTCATGAAGTACCATAAGTAACACCTACTGGGTCATGCTTCTTGGTCTGGACTTGGGTTTAGGTCATGAAGTACCATAAGTAACACCTACTGGGTCATACTTCTTGGTCTGGACTTGGGTTTAGCTCATCAAGTACTGTAAGTAACACCTACTGGGTCATAGTTTTTGGTCTTGACCTGGGTTTAGGTCATGAAGTACCATGAGTAACACCTACTGGGTCATACTTCTTGGTCTGGACTTGGGTTTAGGTCATGAAGTACCATGAGTAACACCCGCTGAGTCATACTTCTTGGTCTGGACTTGGGTTTAGGTCATGAAGTACCATGAGTAACACCTACTGGGTCATACTTCTTGGTCTGGACTTGGGTTTAGGTCATGAAGTACCATAAGTAACACCTACTGGGTCATACTTCTTGGTCTGGACTTGGGTTTAGGTCATGAAGTACCATAAGTAACACCGACTGGGTCATACTTCTTGGTCTGGACTTGGGTTTAGGTCATGAAGTACCATAAGTAACACCTACCGGGTCATACTTCTTGGTCTGGACTTGGGTTTAGGTCATGAAGTACCATAACTAACACCTACTGGGTCATACTTCTTGGTCTGGACTTGGGTTTAGGTCATGAAGTACCATAAGTAACACCTACTGGGTCATGCTTCTTGGTCTGGACTTGGGTTTAGGTCATGAAGTACCATAAGTAACACCTACCGGGTCATACTTCTTGGTCTGGACTTGGGTTTAGGTCATGAAGTACCATAAGTAACACCTACTGGGTCATGCTTCTTGGTCTGGACTTGGGTTTAGGTCATGAAGTACCATAACTAACACCTACAGGGTCATGCTTCTTGGTCTGGACTTGGGTTTAGGTCATGAAGTACCATAAGTAACACCTACTGGGTCATGCTTCTTGGTCTGGACTTGGGTTTAGGTCATGAAGTACCATAAGTAACACCTACTGGGTCATGCTTCTTGGTCTGGACTTGGGTTTAGGTCATGAAGTACCATAACTAACACCTACCGGGTCATACTTCTTGGTCTGGACTTGGGTTTAGGTCATGAAGTACCATAACTAACGCCTACTGGGTCATACTTCTTGGTCTGGACTTGGGTTTAGGTCATGAAGTACCATAAGTAACACCTACTGGGTCATACTTCTTGGTCTGGACTTGGGTTTAGGTCATGAAGTACCATAAGTAACACCTACTGGGTCATGCTTCTTGGTCTGGACTTGGGTTTAGGTCATGAAGTACCATAAGTAACACCTACTGGGTCATGCTTCTTGGTCTGGACTTGGGTTTAGGTCATGAAGTACCATAAGTAACACCTACCGGGTCATACTTCTTGGTCTGGACTTGGGTTTAGGTCATGAAGTACCATAAGTAACACCTACCGGGTCATGCTTCTTGGTCTGGACTTGGGTTTAGGTCATGAAGTACCATAAGTAACACCTACTGGGTCATGCTTCTTGGTCTGGACTTGGGTTTAGGTCATGAAGTACCATAAGTAACACCTACTGGGTCATGCTTCTTGGTCTGGACTTGGGTTTAGGTCATGAAGTACCATAAGTAACACCTACTGGGTCATGCTTCTTGGTCTGGACTTGGGTTTAGGTCATGAAGTACCATAAGTAACACCTACTGGGTCATGCTTCTTGGTCTGGACTTGGGTTTAGGTCATGAAGTACCATAAGTAACACCTACTGGGTCATGCTTCTTGGTCTGGACTTGGGTTTAGGTCATGAAGTACCATAAGTAACACCGACTGGGTCATGCTTCTTGGTCTGGACTTGGGTTTAGGTCATGAAGTACCATAAGTAACACCTACTGGGTCATACTTCTTGGTCTGTACTTGGGTTTAGGTCATGAAGTACCATAAGTAACACCGACTGGGTCATACTTCTTGGTCTGGACTTGGGTTTAGGTCATGAAGTACCATGAGTAACACCTGCTGGGTCATACTTCTTCGTCTGGACTTGGGTTTTTGTCATGAAGTACCATAAGTAACACCTACTGGGTCATGCTTCTTGGTCTGGACTTTGACGCTGATCCTTCTCCGTCTGAGTCTGAGGATGAAGCTCCTGTGACGAGACAACCAGGTGACAACCATGCCACACCCTCACAGGTGACAACCACCCTCTCACACAAAATCAAAAGAGGCCGACCTTCGATGTAGACCTCTGCAGAGGTGTGGTCACGACCCGCACAGTTGGAGGCCACGCAGGTGTAGCGTCCCGTGTCGTCCTGGAAGGCCTCGTTGATGACCAGGGTGTGAAGGTCATCACCGCTCCAGATGTGGAGGTCAGGTGAGTCGTGCAGCTCTCGACCTTCACAGAACCACCTTGGTGAAAGAATCGTGGCTGTTGTCATCATCAATTATGTCATCAACTACTATAACAATTGTCCTTTATGATGTAACAATGATGTGTGTCTTTATCATTACCATCCAATTAACATTTTAATCATTACCATCCAATTAAAATTCTTTATCATTACCATCCAATTAACACTGATTATCATTATTGTATAATTAATATCCAATTAACAGTGATGTGTGTTTATACCTACAAAACCCAAAAGCAGTTAAGTCACGTTGTGTAGATGGTAAATAAAAACAGAATACATCCATCCATCCATTTTCTACCGCTTGTCCCATTCGGGGTCGAATACAATGAGTTGCAAATCCTTTTCAACTTATATTCAATTGAATAGACGGCAAAGACAAGATATTTCAGGTCCACACTTTGTTATCTTTTCGCAAATATTAGCTCATTCGGAATTTGATGCCTGCAACATGTTTCAAAAAAAGCTGGCACAAGTGGCAAAAAAGACTGAGAAATTTGAGGGATGCTCGTCAAAGCGGGTATAAGAGCAGCTTCCATGAAATGCTCAGTCGTTCACAAACAAGGGCGGGGCGAGGGTCACCAATTTGTCAAAAAACGCCTTAGCAAATTGTTAAAGAACAACATTTCTCAACCAGCTATTCAATGAATTAAGGGATTTCCCCATCTACTGTAATATTATCAAAAGGTGTGGAGAATCTGGAGGAATCACTGCACGTAAGCGATGATATTACAGACCTTGGATCCCTCAGGGGGTACCGTATCAAAAAGCCACATCAGTGTGTAAAGGATATCACCACATGGACTCCGGAACACTTCAGAAAACCACTGTCAGTAACTACAGTCGGTCGCTTCATCTGTTCGTGCAATTTAAAAGTCTACTATGCAAAGCCAAAATTATTTATCAACAACACCCAGAAACGCTGGACCAGAGATCATCTAAAATGGACTGATTCAAAGTGGAAAAGCGTTCTGTGGTCTGACGGGTCCCATTTTAAATTGTTTTTGGACACAGTGGACCAAAGAGGAAAAGAACCATCCGGACTGTTCTAGGCGCAAAGTGTAAAAGTCAGCATGTGTGATGGTATGGGGGTGTATTAGTGCCCAAGGCATGGGTAACTTACACATCTGTGAAGGCACCATTAATGCTGAAAGGTACATACAGGTTTTGGAGCAACATCCAAGCAACGTTATCATGGACGCCCCTGCTTATATCAGCAAGACAACGTCAAGCCACATGTTACAACAGCGTAGCTTCATAGTAAAAGAGTGTGGGTACTAGATTGGCCTGCCTGTAGTCCAGACCTGTCTCCCATTGAAAATGTGAAGGCTAAAATAGCAGAAGGGAGACTGTTGAACAACTTAAGCTGTACATCAAGCAAGAATGGGAAAGAATCCATTTAAAAAAAATGTGTCTCCTCAGTTCCCAAACCTTTACTGAGTGTTGTTAAAAGGAAAGGCCATGTAACACACTGGTAAAAATTCCCCTCTGACAACTTTTTTTGCTGCCATTGAATTCTAAGTTCATGATTATTTGCAAAAAATATATGGAATCTGACCAATTTGGGTACCGCTTAGATCAGGGGTCGGCAACCCAAAATGTTGAAAGAGTCATATTGGACCAAAAATACAAAAACAAATCCGCCTGGAGCCGCAAAAAACTGTAAAGCCATATTACATAAAGATAGTGTGTCATGAGATATAAACTGAATTAAGAGGATTTAAAGGAAACGAAATGAACTTAAATATAGCTACAAATGAGGCATAATGATGCAAAATAGCTAGCCTAAATAGCATGTTAGCATCGATTAGCTTGCAGTCATGCCATGACCAAATATGCCTGATTAGCATTGTTAATGACACAACGTTAAAAGTTTGGTGGACAAAATGAGACAGAAAAAGGAGTGGCATAAAACACGTCCTAGAAAGTCGGAGAATGTTATACATATATACATACAGGTCGCCCGTAAGGACCAGATGTGTCGCCCGCTGGCCTGTTCTAAAAAATAGCTCAAATAGCAGCACTTACCAGTGAGCTGCCTCTATTTTTTAAATTGTATTTATTTACTAGCAAGCTGGTCTCGCTTTGCTTGACATTTTTAATTCTACGAGAGACAAAACTCAAATAGAATTTGAAAATCCAAGAAAATATTTTAAAGACTTGGTCTTCACTTGTTTAAATAAATTCATTTCTTTTTTACATTGCGTCTTATAACTTTCAGAAAGACAATTTTAGAGAAAAAATACAACCTTAAAAATGATTTTAGGATTTTTAAACACATACCTTTTTACCTTTTAACCTCTTCTTTCCTGACAAATTAAATCAATGTTCAAGTAATATGATTTTTTCTTTTATTGTAAAGAATAATAAATACATTTTGATTTAATTCTTTATTTTAGCTTCTGTTTTTTCGACAAACAATATTTGTGAAATCTTTCTTCAAACTTATTATGATTAAAATTCAAATAAATTATTCTGGCAAATCTAGAAAATCTGTAGAATCAAATTTAAATCTTATTTCAAAGTCTTTTTAATTTCTTTTTAAATTTTTGTTCTGCAAAATCTAGAAGAAATTATGATTTGTCTTTGTTAGAAATATAGCTTGGTCCAATTTGTTATATATTCTAACAAAGTGCAGATTGGATTTTAACCTATTTAAAACATGTCATCAAAATTCTAAAATTAATCTTAATCAGGAAAAATTACTAATGATGTTCCATAAATTATTTGTTTAATTTTATTCAAAAAGATTTGAATGAGCTACTTTTACTCTTCTTTTTTTCGGTAGAATTTTGAATTTTAAAGAGTCGAAATTGAAGGTAAACTGTTTCAAAATTTAATTTTCTTTTTTTTTTCCTGTTTTCTCATCTTTTAAACCGTTCAACTAAGTGTTTTTTTCATCATTTATTCTCTACAAAAAACCCTCCGTAAAAGGGAAAAAAATGTACGACGGAATGACAGACAGGAATACCCTTTTTTTTATTTATATAGATTTATTTATTAAAGGTCAATTGAGCAAATTGGCTATTTCTGGCCATTTATTTAAGTGTGTATCAAACTGGTAGCCCTTCGCATTAATCAGTACCCAAGAAGTAGCTCTTGGTTTCAAAAAGGTTGCTGACCCCTATTGTAAACAAAGTAAGGTGAGTTCAAGTACCGTCAAAATTAGTAGGACAAAACGGCGCTGGCCAAATACTCGAATCAGTGAAGCATGTTTAATACAAACAGTGTGCTTTATAATAATTAGGGATGTTTGCGTCATGTTTGTCCTCCTACAGAAACTATATTAAAAACAAAAATGTATCTTTTTCCCCTATTTTTTTTCTATTTTTCATTCATTTTTGAAAAAGCTCCAGACAGCCACTAGGGCGGTGCTAAAGAGCCGCGGGTTGCCGCCCCCGGCTTAGAAGTATGCAGATCCAAAAAGACCCGAGTTAACGCGCCCGGGACTTAAAGAGACAGTAGACCGGCAGACGAGGAACAGCTGCTCTGTGACCTGAGCAACTCCAAGAGAGCAGCTGTTGTGAAAACAGCGATTGACAGATGGCGGGTGGGCGTGGGAGAGGGTGTGAGCACGCCGGGTGACGCAGCGTGAGTCATGCGGACAAAGATGATGTTGTGTTTTGAGTGCGGGAGGAAGTCTGGTGTGAGAGTCCACGACGTGTTGGGACAAACGTGACTATTTGGAGGACTGGAACTGACAAACCCTTTGTAATGTTTGGCTGTGCAAGTTCATAAACCTCCATATATATATATATATATATATATATATATATATATATATATATATATGTATGTGTGGGAAAAAATCACAAGACTACTTCATCTCTACAGAACTGTTTCATGAGGGGTTCCCTCAATCATCTCCTGATGATTGAGGGAACCCCTCAATATATATATATATATATATATATATATATATATATATATATATATATATATATATATGCACATGGGGATAGGTTGACTGGCAACACTAAAAAATTGGCCCTAGAGTGTGAATGTTGTCTGTCTATCTGTGTTGGCCCTGTGACGAGGTGGCGACTTGTCCAGGGTGTACCCCACCTTCCGCCCGATTGTAGCTGATCTAGGCGCCAGCGCCCCCCGCGACCTCACAAGAGAATAAGCGGTAGAAAATGGATGGATATATATATATATATATATATATATATATATATATATATATATATATATATATGTAAATGTCCTAGTGATTCCTAGAGCCCAAAAAAAGTCTGCGGGCTATAGAGCGTTTTCCGTTCGGGCTCCAGTACTCTGGAATGCCCTCCCGGTAACAGTTCGAGATGCTACCTCAGTAGAAGCATTTAAGTCTCACCTTAAAACTCATCTGTATGCTCTAGCCCAGTGGTCTCCAACCACCCGATTGGTACCGGGCCGCAGAATAATTTTTTATTAAAAAAAAATAATAATAATTTTTTTTTTTTTTTGTTAAATCAACATAAAAAACACAATATACACTTACAAATAGTGCACTAACCACAAAAAACTCCCTTTTTCATGACAAAGAAGAAAAAGAAAAAAAAGAAAAATTAAAGGACACCCCCTCCCCCCCGGGCCGCGGGACAAATTATTAAGCGTTGACCGGTCCGCGGATACAAAAAGGTTGGGGACCACTGCTCTAGCCTTTAAATAGACCTCCTTTTTAGACCAGTTGATCTGCCGCTTCTTTTCTTTTTTCTCCTATGTCCCCCCCCTCCCTTGTGGAGGGGGTCCGGTCCGATGACCATGGATGAAGTACTGGCTGTCCAGAGTCCAGACCCAGGATGGACCGCTCGTCGGGACCCTGGATGGACCGCTCGCCTGTGTATCGGTTGGGGACATCTCTACGCTGCTGATCCGACTCCGCTTGGGATGGTTTCCTGTGGACGGGACTCTCGCTGCTGTCTTGGATCCACTTTGAACTGAACTCTCTATTGGAGCCACTATGGATTGCACTTTCACAGTATCATGTTAGACCCGCTCGACATCCATTGCTTTCGGTCCCCTAGAGTGGGGGGGGGGGGGGGGGGTTGCCCACATCTGAGGTCCTCTCCAAGGTTTCTCATAGTCAGCATTGTCACTGGCGTCCCACTGGATGTGAATTCTCCCTGCCCACTGGGTGTGAGTTTTCCTTGCCGTTTTGTGGGTTCTTCCGAGGATGTCGTAGTCGTAATGATTTGTGCAGTCCTTTGAGACATTTGTGATTTGGGGCTATATAAATAAACATTGATTGATTGAATAAACAAAGAAGCTTCATCATCCCTACAAGCCTTTTTCACAGGTTTGTCGGATTTTATTTTTTTCAAATGGGAGACAGGTCTGGACTACAGGCAGGCCAGTCTGGTACCCGCACTCTTTTACTACGAAGCCATACTGTTGTAACACAGGGCTCGGCATCGTTTTGCTGAAATAAGCAGGGGCGTCAATGATAACCTTGCTTGGATGGCAACATATATCGCTCCAAAACCTGTATGTACCTTTCAGCATTAATGGTGCCTTCACGGATGTGTAAGTTACCCATGCCTTGGGCACTAATACACCCCCATACCATCACACATGCTGGCTTTTACACTTTGCGCCTAGAACGATCCGGATGGTTCTTTTCCTCTGCGGTCCACAGTTTCCAAAAACTATTCAAAATGTCGACAGAACACTTTTCCAGTTTGCATCGGTCCATCTTAGAGCCGGCGGCGTTTCTGGGTGTTGTTGATAAGTGGCTTTGGCCACTTAGTAGAGTTTTAACTTGCACTTGCAGATGTAGCGACCAACTGTAGTTACGGACAGTGGTTTGCTGAAGTGTTCCAGAGCCCATGTGGTGATATCCTTTACACACTGATGTCGCTTTTTGATGCAGTACCGCCTGAGGGATCCAAAGTCTGTAATATCATAACTTATGTGCAGTGATTTCTCCAGATTCTCTGAACCTTTTGATGATATTACGGACTATAGATGGTGAAATCCCTAAATTCCTTGCAATAGCTGGTTGAAAATTTGTTTTCTTAAACAATTTGCTCTGGCATTTGTTGACAAAGTGGTGACCCTCGCCCCGTCCTGGTTTGTGAGTGACTGAGCATTTCATGGAAGCTGCTTTTATACCCAATCATGGCACCCACCTGTTCCCCTGTGGGATGTTCCAAATAAGTGTTTGATGAGCATCCCTCAACTTTCTCAGTCTTTTTTGCCACTTGTGCCCGCTTTTTTGATACATATTGCAAGCATCAAATTCCGAATGAGTTAATATTTGGTTATTTGCAAAAAATAACCAAGTTTTCCGGTGTGAACTTTAAATATCTTGTCTTTGCAGTCTATTCAACTGGATAGAAGTTGAAAATGATTTGCAAACCATTGTATTCTGTTTATATTTACCATTTACACAACTTCACTGCTTTTGTATAAGTATAAAGTATAAGTATAAGTAATGTGGTAACAGAATACATATTTGACCTTTGGCATAAGGATGAGCAATCATAAGTATAAAGTATAAGTACAAGTTAAAAGTATAAAGTGGGAGTATAATCTTTAACCTTTGTCATAAAGATGAGCAAGTATAAAACTACTAGTACAAGTATAAAGTATAAGTACAAGTACAAAGTACAAAGCACAAGTACAAGTATAAAGTACAGGTACAATTATAAAGTTCAAGTATAAAGTACAAGTATAAAGAACAAGTACAAGTACAAAGTACAAGTATAAAGTACAATTATAAAGTACAAGTTTGAGTATAAAGTACAAGATAAAGTATAAAGAACGAGTATAAGTATAAAGTACAAGTAAAAAGTACAAGTATAAAGTACAATAATAAAGAACAAGTATACATCTGCAAGTATAACGTACAAGTACAAGTATAAAGTACAATTATAAAGAACAAGTACAAGTATAAAGTACAAGTATAATGTACAAATATAAAGTCCAATTATAAAGTACAAGTATAAAGTACTAATATGAAGGACAAGTATAAGTATAAAGTACAACTATATGGTAAAAGTACAATTATACAATCCTAGTATAAAGTACAAGTATAAAGAACAAGTACAAAGTAAAAGTATAAAGTACAAGATAAAGTACAATTATAAAGAACAAGTACAGTATAAAGTACAATAATAAAGAACAAGTATAAAGAACAAGTACAAGTATAAAGTACAAGTACAAGTATAAAGAACAAGTATAAAGTACAAGTACAAGTATAAAGTACAAGTAAAAAGAACAACTACAAGTATAATACACAAGTACAAGTATAAAGTACAAGTTTTAGATACAATTATAAAGAACAAGTACAACGTACAAGTATAGATATAAAAGTACAAGTACAAGTGTAAAGTACAATTATAAAGAAGAAGTACAAGTATAAAGTAAAAGTATAATGTACAAATATAAAGTCCAATTATAAAGTACAAGTATAAAGTACTAATATTCGGACAAGTATAAGTATAAAGAACAAGTATAAAGTAAAAGTACAATTATACAATACTAGTATAAAGTACAAGTATAAAGAACAAGTACAAAGTACAAGTATAAAGTACAAGTACAATTATAAAGTGTAAGATAAAGTACAATTATAAAGAACAAGTACAAGTATAAAGTACAAGTACAAGTATAAAGAGCAAGTATAAAGTACAAGTACAAGTACAAAGTACAAGTAAAAAGAACAAGTACAAGTATAAAGCACAAGTACAAGTATAAAGTACAAGTTTTAGGTACAATTATAAAAAACAAGTACAATGTACAAGTACAAGTATAGATATAAAAGTACAAGTACAAGTATAAAGTACAATTATAAAGAACAAGTACAAGTATAAAGTACAAGTACAAGTATAAAGTACAAGTATAATGTACAAATATAAAAGTACAAATATAAAGTCCAATTATAAAGTCAAATTATAAAGTCCAATTATAAAGTACAAGTATAAAGTACTAATATAAAGTACAAGTGCAAGTATAAAGTATAAGTACAAGTACAAATATAAAGTAAAAATACAAGTATAAAGTATAAATATAATGAACAATATCAAAGTATAAAATATAAGTATAATGAACAAGTTCAAATTATAAAGTATAAGTATAAAGAAGAAGTATAAAGTACAAAGTATAAGTAAAATCTTTGACCTTTGCCATAAAGATGAGCAGAAGAGAGACAATTAAAGATGGATGAACATCAAAGGAACTTTTCATGGCAGGAATGAACATGACAAGAAACATCAAAGAGGAAAGTAACCACCTCACCTGACTGTCAAAGCACAGGTGAGTGGAAGATGAAGGTAACGACCTCACCTTGTTGTCAAAGCACAGGTGAGTGGAAGATGGAAGGTAACGACCCCACGTGACTGTCAAAGCACAGGTGAGTGGAAGATGGAAGGTAACGACCTCACCTTGTTGTCAAAGCACAGGTGAGCAAGTTTGCAGCACACCTCAGGCCATGATGACTTAAACTATTTATATATATATATATATATATATATATATATATATATATATATATATATATATATATATATATATATATATATATATATATATATATATATATAAAAGCAGTGAAGTTGTCACGTTGTGTAAATGGTAAACAAAAAGAGAATACAATTATTAGCAAATCCTTTTCAACTTATATTTAATTGAAAAGACTGCAAAGACAAGATATTTAATGTTCACACTGGAAAACTTTTTCTGTTGTTGCAAATATTAGCTCATTTGGAATTTGATGCCTGCAACATGTATAAGTGGAAGTTAAAACTCTACTATACAAAGCCACGGCCGTTTATCAACAACACCCAGAAAGGCATCGCTGGGCCCTAGCTCATCTAAGATGGACTGATGCAAAGTGGAAAAGTGGTCTGACGAGTCCACGTTTCAAATTGTTTTTTGGAAACTCTGGACGTCGAGTTCTTCGGAACAAAGAGGAAAATAACCATCCGGGCTGTTCTATCAACAACACCCAGAAAGGCTTCGCTGGGCCCTAGCTCATCTAAGATGGACTGATGCAAAGTGGAAAAGTGGTCTGACGAGTCCACATTTCAAATTGTTTTTGAAAATAACCATCCGGACTGTTCTATCAACAACACCCTGAAAGGCTTCGCTGGCCCCAAGCTCATCTAAGATGGACTGATGCAAAGTGGAAAAGTGGTCTGACGAGTCCACATTTCAAAATGTTTTTTGGAAACTCTGGACGTCGAGTCCTTCGGAACAAAGAGGAAAATAACCATCCGGACTGTTTTATCAACAACACCCAGAAAGGCTTCACTGGGCCCTAGCTCATCTAAGATGGACTCATGCAAAGTGGAAAAGTGGTCTGACGAGTCCACATTTCAAATTGTTTTTTGAAAATAACCATCCGGACTGTTCTATCAACAACACCCAGAAAGGCTTCGCTGGCCCCAAGCTCATCTAAGATGGACTGATGCAAAGTGGAAAAGTGGTCTGACGAGTCCACATTTCAAAATGTTTTTTGGAAACTCTGGACGTCGAGTCCTTCGGAACAAAGAGGAAAATAACCATCCGGACTGTTCTATCAACAACACCCAGAAAGGCGTCGCTGGGCCCTAGCTCATCTAAGATGGACTGATGCAAAGTGGAAAAGTGGTCTGACGAGTCCACATTTCAAATTGTTTTTTGTAAACTGTGGACGTCGAGTCCTTCGGAACAAAGAGGAAAATAACCATCCGGACAGTTTTATCAACAACACCCAGAAAGGCTTCGCTGGGCCCTAGCTCATCTAAGATGTACTGATGCAAAGTGTAAAAGTGGTCTGACGAGTCCACATTTCAAATAGTTTTTTGGAAACTGTGGACGTCGAGTCCTTCGGAACAAAGAGGAAAATAACCATTCGGACTGTTCTAGGCACAAAATGTAAAAGCCAGCATGTGTGATGGTATGGGGGTGCATTAGTGGCCAAGGTATGGGTAACTTACACATCTGTGAAGGCACCATTAATGCTGAAAGGTACATACAGGTTTTGGAGCAACATATGTACATGCATGTATACTACATATTCATAACTTCATGTAGAATGGCATTAACTAAAAGTACATCAACTATATGTACATATACTACATCATGGGTAAAGTACCAGAACATATACCAAGTATATGTGTGCTCCTATACAACCTGGCATTGCCACCTAGTGGCCCACAAGCACATTACAGTTCAACTACATGTACATATACTACATATACAACATGTATATATAGAACAGGGGTCAGCAAACTTTTTGAAAGCAAGAGCTACTTCTTGGGTACTGATTGATGCAAAGGGCTACCAGTTTGATACACACTTAAATAAATTGCCAGAAATAGCCAATTTGCTCAATGTACCTTTAATAAATAAATCTATATATATATATATATATATATATATATATATATATATAAAATGGGTATTTCTGTCTGTCGTTCCGTTGTACATTTTTTTTCCTTTTACGGAAGGTTTTTTTGTAGAGAATAAATGATGAAAAAAAACACTTAATTGAACAATTTAAAAGAGGACTAAACACAGAAAAAATTAAAATTAAATTTTGAAACAAAGTTTATCTTCATTTTCGTCTCCTTAAAATTCAAAATTCAACCGAAAAAAAGAAGAGAAAAACTAGCTAATTCGAAACTTTTTGAAAAAATTTAAAAAATAATTTATGGAACATTTTTAGTAGTTTTTCCTGATTAAGATTAATTTTAGAATTTTGATGACATGTTTTAAATAGGTTAAAATCCAATCTGCACTTTGTTAGAATATATAACAAATTGGACCAAGCTATATTTCTAACAAAGACAAATCATTATTTCTTCTAGATTTTCCGGGACCAAAATTTTAAAAGAAATTCAAAAGACTTTGAAATAAGATTTAAAATTGATTAGAGCTGCCACCTTACCGTGGTAGAGGAGTTTGCGTGTCCCCATGATCCTAGGAGCTATGTTGTCTGGGGGCTTTCATGCCCCCTGGTAGGGTCTCCCAAGACAAACAGGTCCGAGGTGAGTGATCAGACAAAGAGCAGCTCAAAGACTTCTATGGAATTACAACAAAATGAACTCAGATTTCCCTCGCCCGGACGCGGGTCACCGGGGCCCCGCTCTGGAGCCAGGCCCGGAGTTGGGGCACGATGGCGAGCGCCTGGTGGCCGGGCCTGTCCCCATGGGGCCCGGCCGGGCACACCCCAAAGAGGCAACGTGGGTCCCCCCTCCAATGGGCTCACCATTTATAGGAAGGGCCATAGAGGTCGGGTGCATTGTGAGCTGGGCGACAGCCGAAGGCAGGGCACTTGGCGGTCCGATCCTCGGCTACAGAAGCTAGCTCTTGGGACGTGGAACGTCACCTCACTGGGGGGGAAGGAGCCTGAGCTAGTCCGCGAGGTAGAGAAGTTCCGGCTGGATATAGTCGGACTCACCTGGACGCACAGCAAGGGCTCTGGAACCAGTTCTCTCGAGAGGGACTGGACTCTCTTCCACTCTGGCGTTGCCGGCAGTGAGAGGCGACGGGCTGGGGTGGCAATTCTCGTTGCCCCCCGGCTCAAAGCCTGCACGTTGGAGTTCAACCCAGTGGACGAGAGGGTAGCTTCCCTTCGCCTTCGGGTGGGGGGACGGGTCCTGACTGTTGTTTGTGCTTACGGACCAAACAGCAGTTCAGAATACCCACCCTTTTTGGGAACGCTCGAGGGAGTACTGGAAAGTGCTCCCCCGGGTGATTCCCTTGTCCTACTGGGGGACTTCAACGCTCATATTGGCAACGACAGTGAAACCTGGAGAGGCGTGATTGGGAAGAATGGTCGCCCGGATCTAAACCCGAGTGGTGTTTTGTTATTGGACTTTTGTGCTCGTCACGGATTGTCCATAACGAACACCATGTTCAAACATAAGGGTGTCCATATGTGCACTTGGCACCAGGACACCCTAGGCCGCAGTTCCATGATCGACTTTGTAGTTGTGTCATCGGATTTGCGGCCTTATGTTTTGGACACTCGGGTGAAGAGAGGGGCGGAGCTTTCTACCGATCACCACCTGGTGGTGAGTTGGCTGCGATGGTGGGGGAGGATGCCGGACAGACCTGGCAGGCCCAAACGCATTGTGAGGGTCTGCTGGGAACGTCTGGCAGAGTCTCCTGTGAGAGAGTTTCAATTCACACCTCCGGGAGAACTTTGAACATGTCACGAGGGAGGTGCTGGACATTGAGTCCGAGTCGACCATGTTCCGAACCTCTATTGTCGAGGCGGCTGATTGGAGCTGTGGCCGCAAGGTTGTTGGTGCCTGTCGTGGCGGTAATCCCAGAACCCGTTGGTGGACACCAGCAGTGAGGGATGCCGTCAAGCTGAAAAAGGAGTCCTATCGGGTTCTTTTGGCTCAGAGGACTCCGGAGGCAGTGGACGAGTACCGACGGGCCAAGCGGTGTGCAGCTTCAGCGGTCGCGGAGGCAAAAACTCGGACATGGGAAGAGTTCGGGGAAGCCATGGAAAACGACTTCCGGACAGCTTCGAAGCGATTCTGGACCACCATACGCCGCCTCAGGAAGGGGAAGCAGTGCACTATCAACACCGTGTATGGTGCGGATGGTGTTCTGCTGACTTCGACTGCGGATGTTGTGGATCGGTGGAGGGAGTACTTCGAAGACCTCCTCAATCCCACCAACACATCTTCCTTTGAGGAAGCGGTGCCTGGGGAATCTGTAGTGGACTCTCCTATTTCTGGGGCTGAGGTCGCTGAGGTAGTTAAAAAGCTCCTCGGCGGCAAGGCCCCGGGGGTGGATGAGATCCGCTCAGAGTTCCTTAAGGCTCTGGATGCTGTGGGGCTGTCTTGGTTGACAAGACTCTGCAGCATTGCGTGGACATCGGGGGCGGTACCTCTGGATTGGCAGACCGTGGTGGTGGTCCCTCTCTTTAAGAAGGGCGACCGGAGGGTGAGTTCCAACTATCGTGGGATCACACTCCTCAGCCTTCCCGGTAAGGTTTATTCAGGTGTACTGGAGAGGAGGCATCGCCGGATAGTCGAACCTCGGATTCAGGAGGAACAGTGTGGTTTTCGTCCTGGTCTTGGAACTGTGGACCAGCTCTATACTCTCGGCAGGGTTTTTGAGGGTGCATGGGAGTTTGCCCAACCAGTCTACATGTGCTTTGTGGACTTGGAGAAGGCATTCGACCGTGTCCCTCGGGAAGTCCTGTGGGGAGTGCTCAGAGAGTATGGGGTGTTGGACTGTCTTATTGTGGCAGTCCGCTCCCTGTATGATCAGTGCCAGAGCTTGGTCCGCATTGCCGGCAGTAAGTCGGACACGTTTCCAGTGAGGGTTGGACTCCGCCAAGGCTGTCCTTTGTCACCGATTCTGTTCATAACTTTTATGGACAGAATTTCTAGGCGCAGCCAAGGCGTTGAGGGGATCCGGTTTGGTGGCCACGGGATTAGGTCTCTGCTTTTTGCAGATGATGTGGTCCTGATGGCTTCATCTGACCGGGATCTTCAGCTCTCACTGGATCGGTTCGCAGCCGAGTGTGAAGCGACTGGAATGAGAATCAGCACCTCCAAGTCCGAGTCCATGGTTCTCGCCCGGAAAAGGGTGGGGTGCCATCTCCGGGTTGGGGAGGAGACCCTGCCCCAAGTGGAGGAGTTCAAGTACCTAGGAGTCTTGTTCACGAGTGGGGGAAGAGTGGATCGTGAGATCGACAGGCGGATCGGTGCGGCGTCTTCAGTAATGCGGACGTTGTATCGATCCGTTGTGGTGAAGAAGGAGCTGAGCCGGAAGGCAAAGCCCTCAATTTACCGGTCGATCTACGTTCCCATCCTCACTTATGATCATGAGCTTTGGGTCATGACCGAAAGGATAAGATCACGGGTACAAGCGGGCGAAATGAGTTTCCTCCGCCGTGTGGCGGGTCTCTCCCTTAGAGATAGGGTGAGAAGCTCTGCCATCCGGGAGGAACTCAAAGTAAAGCCGCTGCTCCTCCACATCGAGAGGAGCCAGATGAGGTGGTTCGGGCATCTGGTCAGGATGCCACCCGAACGCCTCCCTAGGGAGGTGTTTAGGGCACGTCCAACCCTTAGGAGGCCACGGGGAAGACCCAGGACACGTTGGGAAGACTATGTCTCCCGGCTGGCCTGGGAACGCCTCGGGATCCCCCGGGAAGAGCTAGACGAAGTGGCTGGAGATAGGGAAGTCTAGGCTTCCCTGCTTAGGCTGCTGCCCCCGCGACCCGACCTCGGATAAGCGGAAGATGATGGATGGATGGATGGATGGATGGATCTACAGATTTTCTAGATTTGCCAGAATATTTTTTTTTAAATTTTAATCACAATAAGTTTGAAGAAATATTTCACAAATATTCTTCGTTGAAAAAACAGAAGCTAAAATGAAAAATTAAATTAAAATGTATTTATTATTCTTTACAATAAAAAAAATTAAAATTTACTTGAACATTGATGTAAATTGTCAGAAAAGAAGAGGAAGGAATCTAAAAGGTAAAAAGGTATATGTGTTTAAAAATCCTAAAATCATTTTTAAGGTTGTATTTTTTCTCTAAAATAGTCTTTCTGAAAGTTATAAGAATAAAGTCAAAAAATAAATGAATTTATTTAAACAAGTTTAGACCAAGTCTTTAAAATATTTTCTTGGATTTTCAAATTCTATTTGAGTTTTTTCTCTCTTAGAATTAAAACTGTCCAGCAAAATGAGACCAGCTTGCTAGTAAATAAATACAATTTAAAAAAAAATAGAGGCAGCTCACTGGTAAGTGCTGCTATTTGAGCTATTTTTAGAACAGGCCAGCGGGCGACTCATCTGGTCCTTACGGGCGACCTGGTGCCCGCGGGCACCGCCTTGGTGCCCCCTGATATAGATAATATACTACATGTTGGTGAACTACAAGTACATATACTACATGTATGTATGCATATACTACTTATACTACATATTGGTAAACTACATGTAAACTACATGTACATCTACTACATGTACATATACGTACATTTCCTACATCATGGGTAAACTACAAGTACATATACCAAGTATATGTGTGCTCCTCTACATCGTGACATTGCCATCTAGTGGCCCAACAAGCACATTACAGTTTTACTACAAGTACATATACCAAGTATATGTGTGCTCCTCTACATCGTGACATTGCCATCTAGTGGCCCAACAAGCACATTACAGTTTTACTACAAGTACATATACCAAGTATATGTGTGCTCCTCTACATCGTGACATTGCCATCTAGTGGCCCAACAAGCACATTACAGTTTGACCTGCACAAGAGAACCTACCTGATGAGTGGACGTGGGTTCCCGATGACGCTGCATTCCAGACGGATAGGTCTTCCTTCTGCCACCTCCTGGCTCTTCAGCTTCTGGACAAAGCAGGGCGGGATCAGGGTTCCACATGGGGGCGGAGCCTCGCAGTGATGATGCTCCTGAGCGGCAGGAACCACCTCCTGTGGACCTGCCAGTGGAGGACCGGCCGCCGCTTGCTGGTACGTAGTCTGCTCTGGTGGGCATGGTGATGGCGGGCAGGAGGATGGTTGACTTGGTGATGGTTGACTTGGTGATGGCTGGCCGGGGGATGGTTGACTTGGTGATGGTAGACATGGTAATGCTTGGCATGAGGATGGGTGACTTGGTGATGGCTGGTAGGGTGATGGTTCACTTGGTGATGGTTGACTTGGTGATGGCTGGTAGGGTGATGGTGGACTTGGGGAAGGTTGACCGGGTGATGGTAGACATGGTGATGGTTGGCAGGAGGATGGTTGACTTGGGGATGGTTGACAGGGTGATGGCTGGTAGGGTGGTGGTGGACTTGGGGATGGTTGACATGGTAATGGCTGGCAGGGGGATGGTTGACTTGGTGAAGGTTGACATAGTGATGGCTGGCAGGGTGATGGTTGACTTGGTGATGGTTGGCAGGGGGATGGTTGACTTGGGGATGGTTGACATAGTGATGGCTGGCAGGGGGATGGTTGACTTGGTGATGGCTGGCAGGGGGATGGTTGACTTGGTGATGGCTGGCAGGGGGATGGTTGACTTGGGCATGGTTGACATAGTGATGGTTGGCAGGGGGTTGGTTGGCAGGGTGATGGTTGACTTGGGGATGGTTGACATAGTGATGGTTGGCAGGGGGTTGGTTGGCAGGGTGATGGTTGACTTGGGGATGGTTGACATAGTGATGGTTGGCAGGGGGTTGGTTGGCAGGGTGATGGTTGACTTGGGCATGGTTGACATAGTGATGGTTGGCAGGGGGTTGGTTGGCAGGGTGATGGTTGACTTGGTACTGGCCAGCAGGGTGAGGAGGAGGTAGCAGGGTCTGCTTGCTGGCTCCCAGGAGACAGATGTCCACCAAGAGGGGAGGACAAGTGGTCGTCCACTTGCCCTTCCCCATGTGCTGACCCTTTGAAGATGGACGAGAGCTCCTCGATGAAGGTGGCGGCCCGACTGCAGAACTCCGTGACGGAAGACGTGCGCTCGTTCAGCTCCAAGTCTGCGTGAAGAAGCCGAGGTTTGTCCTGTTTGTAAAGAGGCTGTGCAGACTTGTGACAGGTGAGCTTCTCAGGTGAGGGTGAAGACTGACGAACATCTCCAGGCTCCTCTTTGAGATCCTGCGCCTGGGTCTTAAGACGTTGTTCTTCTGCGTCACCAAAGGCCTCCCAGGCCAAGTCCAGACTGCGGTTGATCTCTTCGGCGTTCAAAAATTCAGTGAGATCCACAAAGTCACCTCTGCCGGCCTGCACCTCCAGCTGGGGGTCCTCAGAGAGATCATTATCAGCCAAGACCACGCCATAGTCCTCCTCAACGCCAGCAGCCTGGTCTCCTGCCGGGCCCTTGAGCAGCAGAGATATGGGGAGTGGCTGGTTCCAACTCCCGTGCTGCATCCTGCAACACATGTCGGACAGAGGTATCCATGACATCTGTAGATTTAGCAAGACAATGATGGTGCTAAAGATGCTAAAGTACAGGACCATGACGGTGCTAAAGATGCTAAAGTACAGGACCATGATGGTGCTAAAGATGCTAAAGTACAGGACCATGATGGTGCTAAAGATGCTAAAGTACAGGACCATCATGGTGCTAAAGATGCTAAAGTACAGGACCATGATGGTGCTAAAGATACTAAAGTATGGGACTATCATGGTGCTAAAGATGCTAAAGTACAGGACCATCATAGTGCTAAAGATACTAAAGTATGGGACTATCATGGTACTAAGGATGCTAAAGTACACGACCATCATGGTGCTAAAGATGCTAAAGTACAGGACCGTGATTGTGCAAAAGACGCTAAATTATTATACCATTATGGTGCTGAAGATGCTAAAGTACAAAACCATGATGGTGCTAAAGATGCTGAAGTACAGGACCATGATGGTGCTAAAGATGTTAAAGTACAGGACCATTATGGTGCTAAAGATGCTAAAGTACAGGACCATGACAGTGGTAAATATGCTAATATACAATGATGGTTCTACGGTACAGGACCATGATGGTGCTAAAGATGCTAAAGTACAGGACCATTATGGTGTTTAAGATGCTAAGTACAGGACAAAGATGGTGCTAAAGATGCTAAAGTTCAGGGCCATGATGGTGCTAAAGATGTTAAACTACAGGACCATGACAGTGGTAAATATGCTAATATACAATGATGGTTCTACAGTACAGGACCATTATGGTGTTTAAGATGCTAAAGTACAGCACAATGATAGTGCTAAAGATGCTAAAGAACAGGGCCATTATGGTGCTTAATATATTAAACTACAGGAAGATGATGGTGTTAAAGATGCTAAAGAACAGGACCGTAATGGTGCTAAAGATGTTAATGTACAGGACCATGATGGTGCTAATTAAATGCTAAATTACAGGACAATGTTGGTGCTAAAGATGCTAAAGTACAGGATCGTGATGGCGCTAAAGATGCCAAAGTACAGGACTATGACAGTGCTAAATATGATGGTTCTAAATATCCAAGACTATGATGGTGCTAATGAGAGCTAATGAGAGTCGCCACCTCACCTGCGATGAGGTGGCGACTTGTCCAGGGTGTATGCCGCCTTCTGCTCGATTACAGCTGAGATAGGCTCCAGCACCCCCCGCGACCCCAAAAGGGACAAGCGGTACAAAATGGATGGATGATGGTTCTACAGTACTGGACCATTATGGTGCTAAAGATGCTAATGTACAGGACCATTACGGTGCTAAAAATGCTAATGTACAGGACTATGATGGTGTTAATGATGCTAAAGTTTAGGAGCATGATGTGGCTAAAGATGCTAAGTACAGGACCATGATGGTGCTAAAGACGTTAAAGTACAGGACCATTATGGTGCGAAAGATGCTAAAGTGCAGGACCATGATGGTCCTAGAGAAGCTGAAGTACAGGACCATGACAGTGCTAAAGATGCTAAAGTACAGGAACATGATGGTGCGAAAGATGCTAAAGTTTAGGAACATGATGTGGCTAAAGATGCTAAGTACAGGACCATGATGGTGCTAAAGACGTTAAAGTACAGGACCATTATGGTGCGAAAGATGCTAAAGTGCAGGACCATGATGGTCCTAGAGAAGCTGAAGTACAGGACCATGACAGTGCTAAAGATGCTAAAGTACAGGAACATGATGGTGCGAAAGATGCTAAAGTTTAGGAACATGATGTGGCTAAAGATGCTAAGTACAGGACCATGATGGTGCTAAAGACGTTAAAGTACAGGACCATTATGGTGCGAAAGATGCTAAAGTGCAGGACCATGATGGTGCTAGAGAAGCTGAAGTACAGGACCATGACAGTGCTAAAGATGCTAAAGTACAGGAACATGATGGTGCGAAAGATGCTAAAGTTTAGGACCATGATGGTGCTAAAGAAGCTGAAGTACAGGACCATGACAGTGCTAAAGATGCTAAAGTACAGGAACATGATGGTACGAAAGATGCTAAAGTGCAGGACCATGATGGTGCTAAAGAAGCTGAAGTACAGGACCATGACAGTGCTAAAGATGCTAAAGTACAGGAACATGATGGTGCGAAAGATGTTAAAGTACAGGACCATTACGGTGCTAAAAATGCTAATGTACAGGACTATGATGGTGTTAATGATGCTAAGGTTTAGGAGCATGATGTGGCTAAAGATGCTAAGTACAGGACCATGATGGTGCTAAAGATGTTAAAGTACAGGACCATTATGGTGCGAAAGATGCTAAAGTGCAGGACCATGATGGTGCTAAAGAAGCTGAAGTAAAGGACCATGACAGTGCTAAAGATGCTAAAGTACAGGAACATGATGGTGCGAAAGATGCTAAAGTTTAGGACCATGATGGTGCTAAAGATCTTAAAGTACAGGACCATTATGGTGCTAAAGAAGCTGAAGTACAGGAACATGATGGTGCGAAAGATGCTAAAGTGCAGGACCATGATGGTGCGAAAGATGTTAAAGTACAGGACCATTACGGTGCTAAAAATGCTAATGTACAGGACTATGATGGTGTTAATGATGCTAAAGTTTGGGAGCATGATGTGGCTAAAGATGCTAAGTACAGGACCATGATGGTGCTAAAGACGTTAAAGTACAGGACCATTATGGTGCGAAAGATGCTAAAGTGCAGGACCATGATGGTGCTAAAGAAGCTGAAGTACAGGACCATGACAGTGCTAAAGATGCTAAAGTACAGGAACATGATGGTGCGGAAGATGCTAAAGTTTAGGACCATGATGGTGCTAAAGAAGCTGAAGTACAGGACCATGACAGTGCTAAAGATGCTAAAGTACAGGAACATGATGGTACGAAAGATGCTAAAGTGCAGGACCATGATGGTGCTAAAGATCTTAAAGTACAAGACCATTACGGTGCTAAAGAAGCTGAAGTACAGGACCATGACAGTGCTAAAGATGCTAAAGTACAGGACCATTACGGTGCTAAAAATGCTAATGTACAGGACTATGATGGTGTTAATGATGCTAAAGTTTAGGAGCATGATGTGACTAAAGATGCTAAGTACAGGACCATGATGGTGCTAAAGACGTTAAAGTACAGGACCATTATGGTGCGAAAGATGCTAAAGTGCAGGACCATGATGGTGCTAAAGAAGCTGAAGTACAGGACCATGACAGTGCTAAAGATGCTAAAGTACAGGAACATGATGGTACGAAAGATGCTAAAGTGCAGGACCATAAATATCTTAAAGTACAGGACCATTATGGTGCTAAAGAAGCTGAAGTACAGGAACATGATGGTGCGAAAGATGCTAAAGTGCAGGACCATGATGGTGCTAAAGATGTTAAAGTACAGACCAATGATGGTATTAAAGATACTCAAGTACAGGACTATGATGGTGCTAAAGATCTTAAAGTACGAGACCATTACGGTGCTAAAGATGCTAAAGTACAGGACCATTATGGTGCTAAAGATCTTAAAGTACGAGACCATTACGGTGCTAAAGAAGCTGAAGTACAGGACCATGATGGTGCTAAAGACGTTAAAGTACAGGACCATTATGGTGCGAAAGATGCTAAAGTGCAGGACCATGATGGTGCTAAAGAAGCTGAAGTACAGGACCATGACAGTGCTAAAGATGCTTAAGTACAGGAACATGATGGTACGAAAGATGCTAAAGTGCAGGACCATGATGGTGCTAAAGAAGCTGAAGTACAGGACCATGACAGTGCTAAAGATGCTAAAGTACAGGAACATGATGGTACGAAAGATGCTAAAGTGCAGGACCATGATGGTGCTAAAGATCTTAAAGTACAGGACCATTATGGTGCTAAAGAAGCTGAAGTACAGGAACATGATGGTGCGAAAGATGCTAAAGTGCAGGACCATGATGGTGCTAAAGATGTTAAAGTACAGACCAATGATGGTCTTAAAGATGCTAAAGTGCAGGACCATGATGGTGCTAAAGATCTTAAAGTACGAGACCATTACGGTGCTAAAGAAGCTGAAGTACAGGACCATGACAGTGCTAAAGATGCTAAAGTACAGGACCATTACGGTGCTAAAAATGCTAATGTACAGGACTATGATGGTGTTAATGATGCTAAAGTTTAGGAGCATGATGTGACTAAAGATGCTAAGTACAGGACCATGATGGTGCTAAAGACGTTAAAGTACAGGACCATTATGGTGCGAAAGATGCTAAAGTGCAGGACCATGATGGTGCTAAAGAAGCTGAAGTACAGGACCATGACAGTGCTAAAGATGCTTAAGTACAGGAACATGATGGTACGAAAGATGCTAAAGTGCAGGACCATGATGGTGCTAAAGAAGCTGAAGTACAGGACCATGACAGTGCTAAAGATGCTAAAGTACAGGAACATGATGGTACGAAAGATGCTAAAGTGCAGGACCATGATGGTGCTAAAGATCTTAAAGTACAGGACCATTATGGTGCTAAAGAAGCTGAAGTACAGGAACATGATGGTGCGAAAGATGCTAAAGTGCAGGACCATGATGGTGCTAAAGAAGCTGAAGTACATGACCATGACAGTGCTAAAGATGCTAAAGTACAGGAACATGATGGTGCGAAAGATGTTAAAGTACAGGACCATTACGGTGCTAAAAATGCTAATGTACAGGACTATGATGGTGTTAATGATGCTAAAGTTTAGGAGCATGATGTGGCTAAAGATGCTAAGTACAGGACCATGATGGTGCTAAAGACGTTAAAGTACAGGACCATTATGGTGCGAAAGATGCTAAAGTGCAGGACCATGATGGTGCTAAAGAAGCTGAAGTACAGGACCATGACAGTGCTAAAGATGCTAAAGTACAGGAACATGATGGTACGAAAGATGCTAAAGTGCAGGACCATGATGGTGCTAAAGATCTTAAAGTACAGGACCATTATGGTGCTAAAGAAGCTGAAGTACAGGAACATGATGGTGCGAAAGATGCTAAAGTGCAGGACCATGATGGTGCTAAAGATCTTAAAGTACAGGACCATTATGGTGCTAAAGAAGCTGAAGTACAGGAACATGATGGTGCGAAAGATGCTAAAGTGCAGGACCATGATGGTGCTAAAGATGTTAAAGTACAGACCAATGATGGTATTAAAGATACTCAAGTACAGGACCATTATGGTGCTAACGATGCTAAAGAGCAGGACAATGATGATGCTAAAGAAGCTGAAGTACAGGACCATTATGGGGCTAAAGGTGCTAAAGAGCAAGACTACGATGGTGCTTAAAATCCTAAAGTGCTAAAGCCCCACACGAAAACATTGTAAAAGATATATTTCGGGCGCTTGAATAGCAGCTGCTGTTATTTTTAATCTCCTGAGCTGGGCTGCAGGCATGACGGCGCCCTCGCTAACGTTAGACCACGACTGTCTCAAAACATGATTTCTCCGGCAAACGTTGATTGCCAAATGAAACATTTATAATAATCATTTACAGTCAGACATTTCTTGATGTCTTCATAAAACTTTCTCTTCCGATCTTTTATGCATTTTAGGAAATTGAATTTACCAAATGCCCGAAGAAAAGAGCAGCAACGTTTTGCTAAACAAAGATTATCTAAAGAAAAAAAAAAAGACTCAAACTTGCCTTCAGTGAACTTTGTGACCAAATGTCTTCTGACACCGGTCAAGTTGTTCTCCCGTTGAGCAGAAGAAGCCTCTCTGTTGGTTGGTATGAGGAACCAGAAGAAGCTGGTTGGTATGAGGAACCAATGAAGGCTGATTGATGTGAGGAGCCAGAAGAAGCTGGTTGGTATCGAGAGCCAGAAGAAGCTGGTTGGTATGAGGAACCAATGAAGGCTGATTGATGTGAGGAGCCAGAAGAAAATGGTTGGTATCGAGAGCCAGAAGAAGCTGGTTGGTATGAGGAACCAATAAAGGCTGGTTGTTGTGAGGAGCCAGAAGAAGCTGGTTGGTATCGAGAGCCAGAAGAAGCTGGTTGGTATGAGGAACCAATGAAGGCTGGTTGATGTGAGGAGCCAGAAGAAACTGGTTGGTATGGAGGACCATTAAAGGCTGGTTGGTCTGAGGAACCTAAAAGCTGGTTGGTTTGAGGACCCAGTAGAAGCCGGTTGGTGTGAGAAGCCGGTTAGTGTGAAGATCCAATAGAAGCTGGTTAGTGTGAGGATCCAATAGAAGCTGGTTGGTGTGAGGAGCCTGAAGAAGCAGCTCTCGGGCTCAGTGTCTGACGTCCCAACTCAGGCTGCTCTCTGTGTCAGGCTAAATTTGGCTCGCCTGGCTCGGGTTTCAGTGTGGGGGCTTCTGTCAGGGAGGGAGATGGTGTTGAGGCAAAGTGCTGACACTTGTTTGTGCCAGTCAGTGTTTGTTTATGCCAGGCTGAGAGGTGGCATGATGATGCAACACACACCTGACACACTGAAACATGTCACCTGTGTCAAACCTGACATAATGAAATATGGCACCTGTAACACACCTGACACACTAAAACATGTCACCTGGAATACACCCGACACACTGAAACATGGCACCTGTAACACACCTGACACACTGAAACATGGCACCTGTAACACACCTGACACACTGAAACATGTCACCTGCATCAAACCTGACACACTGAAACATGTCACCTGTAACACACCTGACACACTAAAACATGTCACCTGTAACACACCTGACACACTGAAACATGTCACCTGTAACACACCTGACACACTGAAACATGGCACCTGTAACACACCTGACACACTGAAACATGTCACCTGCATCAAACCTGACACACTGAAACATGTCACCTGCATCAAACCTGACACACTGAAACATGTCACCTGTAACACACCTGACACACTAAAACATGTCACCTGGAATACACCCGACACACTGAAACATGTCACCTGTAACACACCTAACACACTGAAACATGTCACCTGCATCAAACCTGACACACTGAAACATGTCACCTCTAACACCCCTGACACACTGAAACATGTCGCCTGCATCAAACCTGACACACTGAAACATGGCACCTGTAACACACCTGACACACTGAAACATGTCACCTGCATCAAACCTGACACACTGAAACATGTCACCTGCATCAAACCTGACACACTGAAACATGTCACCTGTAACACACCTGACACACTAAAACATGTCACCTGTAACACACCCGACACACTGAAACATATCTCCTGTAACACACCTAACACACTGAAACATGTCACCTGCATCAAACCTGACACACTGAAACATGTCACCTCTAACACCCCTGACACACTGAAACATGTCGCCTGCATCAAACCTGACACACTGAAACATGTCACCTGTAACACACCTGACACACTAAAACATGTCACCTGGAATACAGCCGACACACTGAAACATATCTCCTGTAACACACCTAACACACTGAAACATGTCACCTGCATCAAACCTGACACACTGAAACATGTCACCTCTAACACCCCTGACACACTGAAACATGTCGCCTGCATCAAACCTGACACACTGAAACATGGCACCTGTAACACACCTGACACACTGAAACATGGCACCTGTAACACACCTGACACACTAAAACATGTCACCTGTAACACACCTGACACACTGAAACATGTCACCTGCATCAAACCTGACACACTGAAACATGTCACCTGCATCAAACCTGACACACTGAAACATGTCACCTGTAACACACCTGACACACTAAAACATGTCACCTGGAATACACCCGACACACTGAAACATGGCACCTGTAACACACCTGACACACTGAAACATGTCACCTGGAATACACCCGACACACTGAAACATGGCACCTGTAACACACCTGACACACTGAAACATGTCACCTGCATCAAACCTGACACACTGAAACATGTCACCTGTAACACACCTGACACACTAAAACATGTCACCTGTAACACACCTGACACACTGAAACATGTCACCTGTAACACACCTGACACACTGAAACATGGCACCTGTAACACACCTGACACACTGAAACATGTCACCTGCATCAAACCTGACACACTGAAACATGTCACCTGCATCAAACCTGACACACTGAAACATGTCACCTGTAACACACCTGACACACTAAAACATGTCACCTGGAATACACCCGACACACTGAAACATATCTCCTGTAACACACCTAACACACTGAAACATGTCACCTGCATCAAACCTGACACACTGAAACATGTCACCTCTAACACCCCTGACACACTGAAACATGTCGCCTGCATCAAACCTGACACACTGAAACATATCACCTGTAACACACCCGACACACTGAAACATATCTCCTGTAACACACCTAACACACTGAAACATGTCACCTGCATCAAACCTGACACACTGAAACATGTCACCTCTAACACCCCTGGCACACTGAAACATGTCGCCTGCATCAAACCTGACACACTGAAACATGTCACCTGTAACACACCTGACACACTGAAACTGAAACATGTAACCTGCAACAAACCTGGCACACTGAAACATGTCACCTGTAACACACCTTACACACTGAAACATGTCATTTGTAACATACCCAACATACTGAAATATGTCACCTGTAACACACTGAAACGTCACCTGCAACACACCTGGCACACTAAAACATGTCACCTGTAACACACCTGACACGCTGAAACATGTCACCTGTAACACACCTGACACACTGAAATATGGCACCTATAACACACCTGACACACTGAAACATGTCACCTGTAACACACCTGACACGCTGAAACATGTCACCTGTAACACACCTGACACACTGAAATATGGCACCTATAACACCCCTGACACACTGAAACATATCTCCTGTAACACACCTAACACACTGAAACATGTCACCTGCATCAAACCTGACACACTGAAACATGTCACCTCTAACACCCCTGACACACTGAAACATGTCGCCTGCATCAAACCTGACACACTGAAACATGTCACCTGTAACACACCTGACACACTGAAACTGAAACATGTAACCTGCAACAAACCTGGCACACTGAAACATGTCACCTGTAGCACACCTTACACACTGAAACATGTCATTTGTAACATACCCAACATACTGAAATATGTCACCTGTAACACACTGAAACGTCACCTGCAACACACCTGGCACACTAAAACATGTCACCTGTAACACACCTGACACGCTGAAACATGTCACCTGTAACACACCTGACACACTGAAATATGGCACCTATAACACACCTGACACACTGAAACATGTCACCTGTAACACACCCGACACACTGAAGCAAATCATCTGTAACACACTGAAACATGTCACCTACATCAAACCTGACACACTGAAGTATGGCACCTGTAACACACTTGACACACTGAAACATGTCACCTGTAACACACCTGACACACTGAAACATATCACCTGTAACACACCTAACACACTGAAACATGTAACCTGTAACACACCTGACACACTGAAACATGTCACCTGCATCAAACCTGACACACTGAAACATGTCACCTGTAACACACCTGACACACTGAAACATATCACCTGTAACACACCTAACACACTGAAACATGTCACCTGCATCAAACCTGACACACTGAAACATGTCACCTGTAACACACCTGACACACTGAAACATATCACCTGTAACACACCTAACACACTGAAACATGTCACCTGCATCACACCTAACACACTGAAACATGTCACCTGTAACACACCTGACACACTGAAACATGTCACCTGCATCAAACCTGAAACACTGAAACATGTCACCTGTAACACACCTGACACACTGAAACATGTCACCTGCATCAAACCTGAAACACTGAAACATGTCACCTGTAACACACCTGACACACTGAAACATATCACCTGTAACACACCTAACACACTGAAACATGTCACCTGCATCAAACCTGACACACTGAAATATGGCACCAGTAACACCCCTGACACACTGAAACATATCACCTGTAACACACTCGACACACTGAAACATGTCACCTGTAACACACCTGACACACTGAAACATGTCACCTGTAACACACCTGACACACTGAAACATATCACCTGTAACACACCTAACACACTGAAACATGTCACCTGCATCAAACCTGACACACTGAAACATGTCACCTGTAACACACCTGACACACTGAAACATATCACCTGTAACACACCTAACACACTGAAACATGTCACCTGCATCAAACCTGACACACTGAAACATGTCACCTGTAACACACCTGACACACTGAAACATATCACCTGTAACACACCTAACACACTGAAACATGTCACCTGCATCAAACCTGACACACTGAAATATGGCACCAGTAACACCCCTGACACACTGAAACATATCACCTGTAACACACCCGACACACTGAAACATGTCACCTGTAACACACCTGACACACTGAAACATGTCACCTGTAACACACCTGACACACTGAAACATATCACCTGTAACACACCTAACACACTGAAACATGTCACCTGCATCAAACCTGACACACTGAAATATGGCACCAGTAACACACCTGACACACTGAAACATGTCACCTGCATCAAAACTGACGCACTGACGCATGACACCTGTAACACACCTGACACACGTCACCTATAACACACGGAAACATGTCACCTGTAACACAACATATAATATATACATTCACTGTACAAACATACTGTACACATACACACCAATATACAAGATACAAGCATCGAGCCCTGGCAGGAGGGCGAGGCAGGCATAAATAGTAGCCTGACTTGCAACTGCAAGCAGGTGTGCCAGGCTGCCAATCAGGGACAGGTGAGGGAAACGAGCGCTAAGGGACACATGCAGGAAATGGAACCAAAATAAGAGCGCTGAAAGGAAACAGAGTAAAAACCCAAACATAACCAAACTGTCAGTAAGAAGTAGTTTACTCAAATGTCTACTTTACTGTAAAAATTGACAGATGGCCACAGTTTGACCCTGGAACAGACACATTGAGGGGACCTCCTTCCTTCTCTGCAGGTATGTGGTGCACATGTGGACATGGTCTGCTGCTTGAAGCACAGAGTGAAATCCTTTTAGGGGGAAAATAATTATTTCTTCTCCTGAGAAGGGTTGAGTGGGCAGCAAAAGGTCAAAGGTCACAACTTCCTTACTTCACCATAACCAGCTTGTCATTAGACCAACCTCATTTTTACATAATACACCTTTACATGTGTGTGTGTGTATATATATATATATATATATATATATATATATATATATATATATATATATATGTATATATATATATATATAGGAAGTGTTTCCACGTAAGACAGGAAGTGTGTTCACGTAGGACAGGAAGTGTGTCCACGTAAGACAGGAAGTGTGTCTACGTAAGACAGGAAGTGTGTCCACGTAAGACAGGAAGTGTGTCCACATGAGACAGGAAGTATGTCCATGTAAGACAGTAAGTGTGTCCATTTAAGAAAGGAAGTATGTCCACGTAAGAAAGGAAGTATGTCCACATAGGACAGGAAGTGTGTCCACGTAGGACAGGAAGTGTGTCCACGTAAGACAGGATGTGTATCCACTTGAGACAGGAAGTGTACCTACATGAGTCAGGAAGTGTGTGTGTACGTAAGACAGGAAGTGTGTCTACGTAAGACAGAAAGTGTGACCACGTAGGACAGGAAGTGTGTGTACATGAGCCAGGAAGTATTTCCACGTAGGACAGGAAGCGTACCCACATGAGACAGAAAGTTTGACCAAGTCAGACAGGAAATGTGCCCATGTGAGACAGGAAGTATGGCCACTAGAAACAGGAAGTATGTCCACGTAAGACAGGAAGTATGTACACATAGGACAGGAAGTGTGTCCACGTAGGACAGGAAATGTGTCCACATGAGACAGGAAATGTGTCCACTAAAGAGAGGAAGTGTGTCCACGTAAGACAGGAAGTGTGTCCACATGAGACAGGAAATGTGTCCACTAAAGAGAGGAAGTGTGTCCACGTAAGACAGGAAGTGTGTCCACATGAGACAGGAAATGTGTCCACTAAAGAGAGGAATTGTATCCATGTAAGACAGGAAGTGTGTCCACATGAGACAGGAAATGTGTCCACTAAAGAGAGGAATTGTATCCATGTAAGACAGGAAGTATGTACACATAGGACAGGAAGTGTGTCCACGTAGGACAGGAAGTGTGTCCACATGAGACAGGAAATGTGTCCACTAAAGAGAGGAATTGTGTCCACGTAAGACAGGAAGTGTGTCCACATGAGACAGGAAATGTGTCCACTAAAGAGAGGAATTGTGTCCACGTAAGACAGGAAGTGTGTCCACGTGAGACAAGAAGTGTGTCCACATAAGACAGGAAGTGGGTCTAGGTAAAACAGGAAGTGTATCTACGTAAGACAGGAAGTGTGTCCACATAAGACAGGAAGTGTTTCCACATGAGACAGGAAGTATGTCCATGTAAGACAGGAAGTGTGTCCATTTAAGAAAGGAAATACGTCCACATAAGACAGGAAGTATGTCCACGTAGGACAGGAAATGTGTCCACGTAGGACAGAAAGTGTGTCCAGGTAAGACAGGAAGTTTGTCACGTAGGACAGGAAGTGTGTCCACGTAAGACAGGAAGTGTGTCCATGTAAGACAGGAAGTGTGTCCATTTAAGAAAGGAAATACGTCCACATAAGACAGGAAGTATGTCCACGTAGGACAGGAAATGTGTCCACGTAGGACAGAAAGTGTGTCCAGGTAAGACAGGAAGTTTGTCACGTAGGACAGGAAGTGTGTCCACGTAAGACAGGAAGTGTGTCCATGTAAGACAGGAAGGGTGCCCACGTGAGACAGAAAGTGTGTCCACGTAAGACAGGAAGTTTGTCACGTAGGACAGGAAGTGTGTCCACGTAAGACAGGAAGTGTGTCCACGTGAGACAGAAAGTGTGTCCACATGAGACAGGAAGTATGTCCATGTAAGACAGGAAGTGTGTCCATTTAAGAAAGGAAGTATGTCCACATAAGACAGGAAGTATGTCCACATAGGACAGGAAGTGTACACATAGGACAGGAAGTGTGTCCACGTAGGACAGGAAGTGTGTCCACATGAGACAGGAAATGTGTCCACTAAAGAGAGGAATTGTATCCACGTAAGACAGGAAGTGTGTCCACATGAGACAGGAAATGTGTCCACTAAAGAGAGGAATTGTATCCATGTAAGACAGGAAGTATGTACACATAGGACAGGAAGTGTGTCCACATAGGACAGGAAGTGTGTCCACATGAGACAGGAAATGTGTCCACTAAAGAGAGGAATTGTATCCACGTAAGACAGGAAGTATGTACACATAGGACAGGAAGTGTGTCCACGTAGGACAGGAAGTGTGTCCACATGAGACAGGAAATGTGTCCACTAAAGAGAGGAATTGTATCCATGTAAGACAGGAAGTATGTACACATAGGACAGGAAGTGTGTCCACGTAGGACAGGAAGTGTGTCCACATGAGACAGGAAATGTGTCCACTAAAGAGAGGAATTGTGTCCACGTAAGACAGGAAGTGTGTCCACATGAGACAGGAAATGTCTCCACTAAAGAGAGGAATTGTGTCCATGTAAGACAGGAAGTGTGTCCACATAAGACAGGAAGTGGGTCTAGGTAAAACAGGAAGTGTATCTACGTAAGACAGGAAGTGTGTCCACATAAGACAGGAAGTGTTTCCACATGAGACAGGAAGTATGTCCATATAAGACAGGAAGTGTGTCCATTTAAGAAAGGAAATAGGTCCACATAAGACAGGAAGTATGTCCACGTAGGACAGGAAATGTGTCCACGTAGGACAGAAAGTGTGTCCAGGTAAGACAGGAAGTTTGTCACGTAGGACAGGAAGTGTGTCCACGTAAGACAGGAAGTGTGTTCACGTAGGACAGGAAGTGTGTCCACGTAAGACAGGATGTGTATCCACTTGAGACAGGAAGTGTACCTACATGAGGCAGGAAGTGTGTGTGTACGTAAGACAGGAAGTGTGTCTACGTAAGACAGAAAGTGTGACCACGTAGGACAGGAAGTGTGTGTACATGAGACAGGAAGTATTTCCACGTAGGACAGGAAGCGTACCCACATGAGACAGAAAGTTTGACCAAGTCAGACAGGAAATGTGCCCATGTGAGACAGGAAGTATGGCCACTAGAAACAGGAAGTATGTCCACGTAAGACAGGAAGTATGTACACATAGGACAGGAAGTGTGTCCACGTAGGACAGGAAGTGTGTCCACATGAGACAGGAAATGTGTCCACATGAGACAGGAAATGTGTCCACTAAAGAGAGGAATTGTATCCACGTAAGACAGGAAGTGTGTCCACATGAGACAGGAAATGTGTCCACTAAAGAGAGGAATTGTATCCATGTAAGACAGGAAGTATGTACACATAGGACAGGAAGTGTGTCCACGTAGGACAGGAAATGTGTCCACATGAGACAGGAAATGTGTCCACTAAAGAGAGGAATTGTGTCCACGTAAGACAGGAAGTGTGTCCACATGAGACAGGAAATGTGTCCACTAAAGAGAGGAATTGTGTCCATGTAAGACAGGAAGTGTGTCCACATAAGACAGGAAGTGGGTCTAGGTAAAACAGGAAGTGTATCTACGTAAGACAGGAAGTGTGTCCACATAAGACAGGAAGTGTTTCCACATGAGACAGGAAGTATGTCCATGTAAGACAGGAAGTGTGTCCATTTAAGAAAGGAAATAGGTCCACATAAGACAGGAAGTATGTCCACGTAGGACAGGAAATGTGTCCACGTAGGACAGAAAGTGTGTCCAGGTAAGACAGGAAGTTTGTCACGTAGGACAGGAAGTGTGTCCACGTAAGACAGGAAGTGTGTTCACGTAGGACAGGAAGTGTGTCCACGTAAGACAGGATGTGTATCCACTTGAGACAGGAAGTGTACCTACATGAGGCAGGAAGTGTGTGTGTACGTAAGACAGGAAGTGTGTCTACGTAAGACAGAAAGTGTGACCACGTAGGACAGGAAGTGTGTGTACATGAGACAGGAAGTATTTCCACGTAGGACAGGAAGCGTACCCACATGAGACAGAAAGTTTGACCAAGTCAGACAGGAAATGTGCCCATGTGAGACAGGAAGTATGGCCACTAGAAACAGGAAGTATGTCCACGTAAGACAGGAAGTATGTACACATAGGACAGGAAGTGTGTCCACGTAGGACAGGAAGTGTGTCCACATGAGACAGGAAATGTGTCCACATGAGACAGGAAATGTGTCCACTAAAGAGAGGAATTGTATCCACGTAAGACAGGAAGTGTGTCCACATGAGACAGGAAATGTGTCCACTAAAGAGAGGAATTGTATCCATGTAAGACAGGAAGTATGTACACATAGGACAGGAAGTGTGTCCACGTAGGACAGGAAATGTGTCCACATGAGACAGGAAATGTGTCCACTAAAGAGAGGAATTGTGTCCACGTAAGACAGGAAGTGTGTCCACATGAGACAGGAAATGTGTCCACTAAAGAGAGGAATTGTGTCCATGTAAGACAGGAAGTGTGTCCACATAAGACAGGAAGTGGGTCTAGGTAAAACAGGAAGTGTATCTACGTAAGACAGGAAGTGTGTCCACATAAGACAGGAAGTGTTTCCACATGAGACAGGAAGTATGTCCATGTAAGACAGGAAGTGTGTCCATTTAAGAAAGGAAATAGGTCCACATAAGACAGGAAGTATGTCCACGTAGGACAGGAAATGTGTCCACGTAGGACAGAAAGTGTGTCCAGGTAAGACAGGAAGTTTGTCACGTAGGACAGGAAGTGTGTCCACGTAAGACAGGAAGTGTGTTCACGTAGGACAGGAAGTGTGTCCACGTAAGACAGGATGTGTATCCACTTGAGACAGGAAGTGTACCTACATGAGGCAGGAAGTGTGTGTGTACGTAAGACAGGAAGTGTGTCTACGTAAGACAGAAAGTGTGACCACGTAGGACAGGAAGTGTGTGTACATGAGACAGGAAGTATTTCCACGTAGGACAGGAAGCGTACCCACATGAGACAGAAAGTTTGACCAAGTCAGACAGGAAATGTGCCCATGTGAGACAGGAAGTATGGCCACTAGAAACAGGAAGTATGTCCACGTAAGACAGGAAGTATGTACACATAGGACAGGAAGTGTGTCCACGTAGGACAGGAAGTGTGTCCACATGAGACAGGAAATGTGTCCACATGAGACAGGAAATGTGTCCACTAAAGAGAGGAATTGTATCCACGTAAGACAGGAAGTGTGTCCACATGAGACAGGAAATGTGTCCACTAAAGAGAGGAATTGTATCCATGTAAGACAGGAAGTATGTACACATAGGACAGGAAGTGTGTCCACGTAGGACAGGAAGTGTGTCCACATGAGACAGGAAATGTGTCCACTAAAGAGAGGAATTGTGTCCACGTAAGACAGGAAGTGTGTCCACATGAGACAGGAAATGTGTCCACTAAAGAGAGGAATTGTATCCACGTAAGACAGGAAGTGTGTCCACATGAGACAGGAAATGTGTCCACTAAAGAGAGGAATTGTGTCCATGTAAGACAGGAAGTGTGTCCACGTGAGACAAGAAGTGTGTCCACATAAGACAGGAAGTGTGTCCACTAAAGAGAGGAATTGTATCCATGTAAGACAGGAAGTATGTACACATAGGACAGGAAGTGTGTCCACGTAGGACAGGAAGTGTGTCCACATGAGACAGGAAATGTGTCCACTAAAGAGAGGAATTGTATCCACGTAAGACAGGAAGTGTGTCCACATGAGACAGGAAATGTGTCCACTAAAGAGAGGAATTGTATCCATGTAAGACAGGAAGTATGTACACATAGGACAGGAAGTGTGTCCACGTAGGACAGGAAGTGTGTCCACATGAGACAGGAAATGTGTCCACTAAAGAGAGGAATTGTATCCACGTAAGACAGGAAGTATGTACACATAGGACAGGAAGTGTGTCCACGTAGGACAGGAAGTGCGTCCACATGAGACAGGAAATGTGTCCACTAAAGAGAGGAATTGTATCCACGTAAGACAGGAAGTATGTACACATAGGACAGGAAGTGTGTCCACGTAGGACAGGAAGTGTGTCCACATGAGACAGGAAATGTGTCCACTAAAGAGAGGAATTGTGTCCACGTAAGACAGGAAGTGTGTCCACATGAGACAGGAAATGTGTCCACTAAAGAGAGGAATTGTGTCCATGTAAGACAGGAAGTGTGTCCACGTGAGACAAGAAGTGTGTCCACATAAGACAGGAAGTGGGTCTAGGTAAAACAGGAAGTGTATCTACGTAAGACAGGAAGTGTGTCCACATAAGACAGGAAGTGTTTCCACATGAGACAGGAAGTATGTCCACGTAGGACAGGAAATGTGTCCACGTAGGACAGAAAGTGTGTCCAGGTAAGACAGGAAGTTTGTCACGTAGGACAGGAAGTGTGTCCACGTAAGACAGGAAGTGTGTCCATGTAAGACAGGAAGTGTGTCCATTTAAGAAAGGAAATACGTCCACATAAGACAGGAAGTATGTCCACGTAGGACAGGAAATGTGTCCACGTAGGACAGAAAGTGTGTCCAGGTAAGACAGGAAGTTTGTCACGTAGGACAGGAAGTGTGTCCACGTAAGACAGGAAGTGTGTCCATGTAAGACAGGAAGTGTGTCCATTTAAGAAAGGAAATACGTCCACATAAGACAGGAAGTATGTCCACGTAGGACAGGAAATGTGTCCACGTAGGACAGAAAGTGTGTCCAGGTAAGACAGGAAGTTTGTCACGTAGGACAGGAAGTGTGTCCACGTAAGACAGGAAGTGTGTCCATGTAAGACAGGAAGGGTGCCCACGTGAGACAGAAAGTGTGTCCACGTAAGACAGGAAGTTTGTCACGTAGGACAGGAAGTGTGTCCACGTAAGACAGGAAGTGTGTCCACGTGAGACAGAAAGTGTGTCCACATGAGACAGGAAGTATGTCCATGTAAGACAGGAAGTGTGTCCATTTAAGAAAGGAAGTATGTCCACATAAGACAGGAAGTATGTCCACATAGGACAGGAAGTGTACACATAGGACAGGAAGTGTGTCCACGTAGGACAGGAAGTGTGTCCACATGAGACAGGAAATGTGTCCACTAAAGAGAGGAATTGTATCCACGTAAGACAGGAAGTGTGTCCACATGAGACAGGAAATGTGTCCACTAAAGAGAGGAATTGTATCCATGTAAGACAGGAAGTATGTACACATAGGACAGGAAGTGTGTCCACATAGGACAGGAAGTGTGTCCACATGAGACAGGAAATGTGTCCACTAAAGAGAGGAATTGTATCCACGTAAGACAGGAAGTATGTACACATAGGACAGGAAGTGTGTCCACGTAGGACAGGAAGTGTGTCCACATGAGACAGGAAATGTGTCCACTAAAGAGAGGAATTGTATCCATGTAAGACAGGAAGTATGTACACATAGGACAGGAAGTGTGTCCACGTAGGACAGGAAGTGTGTCCACATGAGACAGGAAATGTGTCCACTAAAGAGAGGAATTGTGTCCACGTAAGACAGGAAGTGTGTCCACATGAGACAGGAAATGTGTCCACTAAAGAGAGGAATTGTGTCCATGTAAGACAGGAAGTGTGTCCACGTGAGACAAGAAGTGTGTCCACATAAGACAGGAAGTGGGTCTAGGTAAAACAGGAAGTGTATCTACGTAAGACAGGAAGTGTGTCCACATAAGACAGGAAGTGTTTCCACATGAGACAGGAAGTATGTCCATGTAAGACAGGAAGTGTGTCCATTTAAGAAAGGAAATACGTCCACATAAGACAGGAAGTATGTCCACGTAGGACAGGAAGTGTGTCCACGTAGGACAGAAAGTGTGTCCAGGTAAAACAGGAAGTTTGTCACGTAGGACAGGAAGTGTGTCCACGTAAGACAGGAAGTGTGTCCATGTAAGACAGGAAGTGTGTCCATTTAAGAAAGGAAATACGTCCACATAAGACAGGAAGTATGTCCACGTAGGACAGGAAGTGTGTCCACGTAAGACAGGAAGTGTGTCCATGTAAGACAGGAAGTGTGTCCACGTGAGACAGAAAGTGTGTCCACATGAGACAGGAAGTATGTCCATGTAAGACAGGAAGTGTGTCCATTTAAGAAAGGAAGTATGTCCACATAAGACAGGAAGTATGTCCACATAGGACAGGAAGTGTCCACGTAGGACAGGAAGTGTGTCCACATGAGACAGGAAGTGTGTCCACTAAGGAGAGGAATTGTGTCCATGTAAGACAGGAAGTGTGTCCATGTTAGACAGGAAGTGGGTCTAGGTAAAACAGGAAGTGTGTCTACGTAAGACAGGAAGTGTGTCCACGTGAGACTGGAAGTGTGTCCATGTAAGACAGGAAGTGTGTCCATGTAAGACAGGAAGTGTGTCCACGTAAGACAGGAAGTGTGTCCACGTGAGACAGAAAGTGTGTCCACAGGAGACAGGAAGTATGTCCATGTAAGACAGGAAGTGTGTCCATTTAAGAAAGGAAGTATGTCCACATAAGACAGGAAGTATGTCCACATAGGACAGGAAGTGTCCACGTAGGACAGGAAGTGTGTCCACATAAGACAGGAAGTGTGTCCACTAAGGAGAGGAATTGTGTCCACGTAAGACAGGAAGTGTGTCCATGTGAGACAGGAAGTGGGTCTAGGTAAAACAGGAAGTGTGTCTACGTAAGACAGGAAGTGTGTCCATGTTAGACAGGAAGTGGGTCTAGGTAAAACAGGAAGTGTGTCCCCATAGGACAGGAAGTCTGTCCAAGTAGGACAAGAAGTGTGCCCACATGAGACAGGAAGTGTGTCTACGTAAGACAGAAACTGTGTCCATGTGAGACAGGAAGTATTTCCACTTAGGAGAGGAAGTGTACCCACATGAGACAGGAAGTGTACCCACATGAGACAGGAAGTGTATCCAGGTGAGACAGGAAGTGTGTCCACTAGAAACAGGAAGTGTGTCCACGTGAGGAACTTCCCAGGCAAAGAAGACAACTTGGAGTGCGTCCAGCACTTGATGTATTTGTGTCCCACTATCACATTTGCTGCTTTCATTGCTATTCCTGTTCTTCCTGCAGCCACTGATTGCACTCAAGTGTCTGCTGGCTGCGGAAGGAATGTCAAACACACGTTTAGTGGAAGTAAAAATAGCCAGGTTGTACACTCACAAATAGCAACATTACACTACTTCTAACACTAACCCATATTATCTACATGAATGGAATGTACTGTACATTGTCTTCTTCTGCATATTGTACAGTATTTTGTATTTCTATACTGTTTTGTATATTGTACAGGATTGCTTATTTTATTGGATAGTAGTCTGTTTATTTCAATTGTTAGTTTTTTTTATTTCACCCCATATTTGTTCCCACTACCGCACCTTAAGTTGGAGTCTTCAATCTCACTATATGCAAATATAATGACAATAAAGTCTATTCTATTCTGATAAAAACAGCAAGCAGTAAAATACGTTTATCAGAAACAGTCAAACAAACTAACTCAGATCTTTTGGGTTCAGACATTTCATGTGTACTGGCCTGCTTTTATTCAACGACAACATCGACGATTCTTCATCTAATAATGGATTGATTGATCTCAGACGGAAACTATTAATGTGTCAGAATAATAGTATCTAAGTTCCCACAAAACTTTGTGTTGCCATGAGTTCCCGGAGAGAAGACAAAAGCTATCTTTGATCCTACCAAGCGGAAGGCTCGTAAAACTCTACTGTGTAGGATGGTAAGTAATAGACAAAATTGTGTCAGAGTCATGATTTTCTTTTTCATGCTTGAAATAAGAAATGTGATGATCCGCTGCCCAGATCGTCACATATTCTAGTTTTGTTGCGTTTTTGTGTCATACTCTGTTTATGTTTGACTTCCTTAGTTCCTGTTTGTTCTGTCACCATGGTTTCACATTAGTTCCACCTGCTACTCGCCGTTAACGCACACCTGTTCCTCTTGATTACTCTCCTTATTTAAGGCAACCCTTTTTTGTTCATTCTTTCTCGGATCCTAATTTGCATTACACGCAACAAGTGACGACTGCTTCTATGTTTATACTCGTTAGCTTTCGCGCTACGCTTAGTTTATCCCTAGCTCTCATGCTAGTAGTTTTTGTTTGGCCTTTTGTGCCCTTGTGCCAGTTTTTCTGTTTCCTCGTCTGTTTTTATTAGTTCATAAATCTTCATTTCTTACCATACGCTGGGCGTCGGGAGGGATTCCCTTTTTTTTTGTCTTTGTCATGAAAAAGGCAGGTTTTTGTCATGAAAAAAATAGTTTTTTTGGGGTTTGTGCAACAATTGTAAGTGAATCTTGTGTATTTTATGTTGATTTCTTTTTTCAAAATTTTTTTTTTTAAATTAATAAAAAATTCTTCTGTGGTCCGGTACCAATCGCACCGCGGCTCGGTGGTTGTCGACCACTGTTTTAGAGGACGGGCCCCGACCCTATGGTTAGGAATGACTGATGGACGTGATGTTTTGATTGGCATATCTAGCATCTTTTTATCTAGAATTTGAGTTTCGACTGGAGCTGAATATGAGCTTCCCCTTACTTGGAAAACCAGCAGCTAAATGTACAACACAGGACAAGTTTTACTGTTTTTAATTCATTTATTTTTCATTATTTAAAATGCACTGAAAAAGGTTGCACACAATTTACTTGTAAAATGGCAATAAAGATTCTGGTTTTATTGCTCAACTCTTTTTTTTCACTGAAAGTTACTTCAACTGATTATTGTTTTAATTAAAAAAATAATGTTTTTGTTTTTTTAAAGCCTCGTGGATACCACAAGTGTACAGATGAACAAGCTTCCAGTTTTTACTAATCAACATACATATATATATATATATATATATATATATATATATATATATATATATATATATATATATATATATATATATATATATATACACCAAGAGAGTGCAAAGCAGCAATCAGAGAAAAGGATGGCTATTTCTAAGAAACTAGAATATAAAAAATGTTTTCAGATATTTCACCATTTTTTTTTGTTAAGTACATAACTCGACATGTGTTCAGTCATAGTTTTGATGTGACAATCTACAATGTAAATAGTCATGAAAATAAAGAAAACACATAGAATTATATATATATATATATATTTATATATATATATATATATATATATATATATATATATATATATGCATGATGGCCCTGTTATTGCACATTGATGACTTCACAGGCAATGTGGAGAAAAAAAAAACGAGGTTGTTTTCAGGTCTTAAAGTCCGTTCTTGACCTGCTCATGGACGCCGTGCTCGTCAATGATCAGCATGGACTGAAACTCTCGATCCTTCACCAGGGCTTGGAGACCCTTCAGGAGGAACACACCTTTAGTGACAGTTGATCAATGTGTGTGGAGTGTAAGATACTAGAGGACTTGCCATGAAGGTATGTAATATGTGTATGATGGTGTATGATGGTGTATAATATGTGTATGACGGTGTATAACGTGTATGATGGTGTATAATGGTGTATAATATGTGTATGGTGGTGTGTAATATGTGTATGATGGTGTATAACGTGTATGATGGTGTGTAAATTGTGTATGATGGTGTATAATGGTGTATAATATGTGTATGGTGGTGTGTAATATGTGTATGATGGTGTATAATATGTGTATGACGGTGTATAACGTGTATGATGGTGTGTAAATTGTGTATGATGGTGTATAATGGTGTATAATATGTGTATGGTGGTGTGTAATATGTGTATGATGGTGTATAACGGTGTATGACGGTGTATAACGTGTATGATGGTGTGTAAATTGTGTATGATGGTGTATAATGGTGTATAATATGTGTATGGTGGTGTGTAATATGTGTATGATGGTGTATAATGGTGTATAATATGTGTATAATGGTGTATAACATATGTATGATGGTGTGTAATATGTGTATGATGGTGTATAATATGTGTATGACGGTGTATAACGTGTATGATGGTGTGTAAATTGTGTATGATGGTGTATAATGGTGTATAATATGTGTATGGTGGTGTGTAATATGTGTATGATGGTGTATAACGGTGTATGACGGTGTATAACGTGTATGATGGTGTGTAAATTGTGTATGATGGTGTATAATGGTGTATAATATGTGTATGGTGGTGTGTAATATGTGTATGATGGTGTATAATGGTGTATAATATGTGTATAACATATGTATGATGGTGTGTAATATGTGTATGATGGTGTATAATATGTGTATGACGGTGTATAACATCTGTATGATGATGTATAATATGTGTATGATGGTGTATAGTATGTGTATGATGGTGTATAATATAAGTATGATGGTGTGTAATATGTGTATGATGGTGTATAATATAAGTATGATGGTGTGTAATATGTGTATGATGGTGTATAATATAAGTATGATGGTGTGTAATATGTGTATGATGGTGTATAATATAAGTATGATGGTGTGTAATATGTGTATGATGGTGTATAGTATGTGTATGATGGTGTATAATATAAGTATGATGGTGTGTAATATGTGTATGATGGTGTATAATATAAGTATGATGGTGTATAATACGTGTATGATAGTGTATAGTATGTGTATGACGGTGTATAACATCTGTATGATGATGTATAATATGTGTATGATGGTGTATAATATAAGTAAGATGGTGTATAGTATGTGTATGATGGTGTATAATATAAGTATGATGGTGTGTAATATGTGTATGATGGTGTATAGTATGTGTATGAAGGTGTATAATATAAGAGTGATGGTGTGTAATATGTGTATGATGGTGTATAATATAAGTATGATGGTGTGTAATATGTGTATGATTGTGTATAGTATGTGTATGATGGTGTATAATATAAGTATGATGGTGTATAGTATGTGTATGATGGTGTATAATATAAGTATGATGGTGTATAATATGTGTATGATTGTGTATAGTATGTGTATGATGGTGTATAATATAAGTATGATGGTGTATAGTATGTGTATGATGTTATATAATATAAGTATGATGGTGTGTAATATGTGTATGATGGTGTATAATATGTGTATGACGGTGTATAACGTGTATGATGGTGTGTAAATTGTGTATGATGGTGTATAATGGTGTATAATATGTGTATGGTGGTGTGTAATATGTGTATGATGGTGTATAACGGTGTATGACGGTGTATAACGTGTATGATGGTGTGTAAATTGTGTATGATGGTGTATAATGGTGTATAATATGTGTATGGTGGTGTGTAATATGTGTATGATGGTGTATAATGGTGTATAATATGTGTATAACATATGTATGATGGTGTGTAATATGTGTATGATGGTGTATAATATGTGTATGACGGTGTATAACATCTGTATGATGATGTATAATATGTGTATGATGGTGTATAGTATGTGTATGATGGTGTATAATATAAGTATGATGGTGTGTAATATGTGTATGATGGTGTATAATATAAGTATGATGGTGTGTAATATGTGTATGATGGTGTATAATATAAGTATGATGGTGTGTAATATGTGTATGATGGTGTATAATATAAGTATGATGGTGTGTAATATGTGTATGATGGTGTATAGTATGTGTATGATGGTGTATAATATAAGTATGATGGTGTGTAATATGTGTATGATGGTGTATAATATAAGTATGATGGTGTATAATACGTGTATGATAGTGTATAGTATGTGTATGACGGTGTATAACATCTGTATGATGATGTATAATATGTGTATGATGGTGTATAATATAAGTAAGATGGTGTATAGTATGTGTATGATGGTGTATAATATAAGTATGATGGTGTGTAATATGTGTATGATGGTGTATAGTATGTGTATGAAGGTGTATAATATAAGAGTGATGGTGTGTAATATGTGTATGATGGTGTATAATATAAGTATGATGGTGTGTAATATGTGTATGATTGTGTATAGTATGTGTATGATGGTGTATAATATAAGTATGATGGTGTATAGTATGTGTATGATGGTGTATAATATAAGTATGATGGTGTATAATATGTGTATGATTGTGTATAGTATGTGTATGATGGTGTATAATATAAGTATGATGGTGTATAGTATGTGTATGATGTTATATAATATAAGTATGATGGTGTGTAATATGTGTATGATGGTGTATAATATTTTTATAATGTGTATAATGTGTATGATGGTGTGTATCATGTGTATGATGGTGTATATTTTTATAATGGTGTATAATGTGTATGGTGGTGTATACAATGTGGATGATGGTGTGTATTATGTGTATGATGATGTATAATATGTGTATGATTGTGTATAACGGTGTATAGTGAAGTGAAGTGAAGTGAAGTGAATTATATTGATATAGCACTTTTCTCTAGTGACTCAAAGCGCTTTACATAGTGAAACCCAATATCTAAGTTACATTCAAACCAGTGTGGGTGGCACTGGGAGCAGGTGGGTAAAGTGTCTTGCCCAAGGACACAATGGCAGTGACTAGGATGGCTGAAGCGGGAATCGAACCTCCAACCCTCAAGTTTCTGGCACAGCCACTCTACCAACCGAGCTATACCGCGCGAGCTATAACGTGTGTATAATGGTGTATAACATGTGTATGATGGTGTATAAAATGTGTATGAAGGTGTATAAAGTGAGTATGATGGTGTATAATATTTCTATAATGGTGTATAATGTGTATGGTGGTGTATAACATGTGTATGATGGTGTGTAATATGTGTATGATGGTGTATAACGTGTGTATGATGGTGTATAATATTTTTATAATGGTGTATAATTTGTATGGTAGTGTATAACATGTGTATGATGGTGTGTAATATGTGTGTGATGGTGTGTAATATGTGTATGATGGTGTGTAATATGTGTGTGATGGTGTGTAATATGTGTATGATGGTGTATAACGTGTGTATGATGGTGTACAATATTTTTATAATGGTGTATAATTTGTATGGTGGTGTATAACATGTGTATGATGGTGTATAACGTGTGTATGATGGTGTATAATATTTTTTATAATGGTGTATAATGTGTATGGTGGTGTATAACGTGTATGATGGTGTGTAATATGTGTATGATGGTGTATAATATTTTTATAATGGTGTATAATGTGTATGATGGTGTGTAATATGTGTATGATGGTGTATATCATGTGTATGATGGTGTATAATATTTTTATAATGGTGTGTAATGTGTATGGTGGTGTATAACATGTGTATGATGGTGTGTAATATGTGTATGATGGTGTATAATATTTTTATAATGGTGTATAATGTGTACGGTGATGTATAACATGTGTATGATGGTGTGTAATATGTGTATGATGGTGTATAATGTGTGTATGATGGTGTATAATATTTTCATAATGGTGTATAATGTGTATGGTGTATGTGTATGGTGGTGTATAACATGTGTATGATGGTGTATAATATGTGTATGATGGTGTATAATATGTGTATGACGGTGTATAATATTTTTATAATGGTGTATAATGTGTATGGTGGTGTATAACATGTCTATGATGGTGTATAATGTGTGTATGATGGTGTATAATATTTTTATAATGGTGTATAATGTGTATGGTGGTGTATAACATGTGTATGATGGTGTGTAATATGTGTATGATGGTGTATAATGTGTGTATGATGGTGTATAATATTTTTATAATGGTGTATAATGTGTATGGTGGTGTATAATATGTGTATGATGGTGTGTAATATGTGTATGATGGTGTACAATACGTGTATGATGGTGTATAATACGTGTATGATGGTGTATAATACGTGTATGATGGTGTATAATATGTGTATGACGGTGTATAATATTTTTATAATGGTGTATAATGTGTATGGTGGTGTATAACGTGTGTATGATGGTGTGTAATATGTGTATGATGGTGTATAATATGTGTATGACGGTGTATAATATTTTTATAATGGTGTATAATGTGTATGGTGGTGTATAACGTGTGTATGATGGTGTGTAATATGTGTATGATGGTGTATAATATGTGTATGACGGTGTATAATATTTTTATAATGGTGTATAATGTGTATGGTGGTGTATAACATGTCTATGATGGTGTATAACGTGTGTATGATGGTGTATAACATGTGTAGAATAAATCAAGTTGGTAGGATGTGATTATGATGATGATGATGTGTAATGGAGGCATGTATTATTAATAGACTTCAGAATATGTTCCTGCAATGGAGGAGAAGAAAAAGAGTGAAGAGTCCAGAAAGTCGTCTTACTTCTCCAGCGTAGGAAAGCAGGGGAGATATCTCACATTTGATTGGCAGGTCGCTTCTGTCCTTCAGGCTGCATGAGGGAGACATTAATTATATATGGAATACTAATGTACATTAATCATATATACAATAATCATGTACATCAATGTAAGCAGTACCACGGTATCAATCAGTTAATCAATCAATCAATGTTGACTTATATAGCCCGAAATCACAAATGTCTCAAAGGGCTGCAAAAACCCAACGACATCCTGGGCTCAGATTCACATTAGGGCAAAGAAAAACTCAACCCAATGGGAACAACCAGAAATCGTAGCGATTATATATATATATATATATATATATATATATATATATATATATATATATATATATATATATATATATATATATATATATATATATATATACATGGCCTTGGTTTCGGAGGAAGGAATGATTGGACGTAACATGCCAAATGTGCCAAGTGTGCCAACATTCCATTTGTTTGTGGGCAGACAGGAGAGAAGAAGAAAGAGTGATCAAGTGTGAGGAAGAGGAGATCGACTGAGGAGGAAGAACACGTTTAGATCATTAGCATGTAAATAATGATGTCAGTACTTTTTACTTCATACTTGCACCAAGTACACTTCACTTTGTGTTTGAATACTACATTACATCATACTTGTTACTCCAAACTTCAAGTACACTTCACTTTGTGTAGGAATACTACATTACATCATACTTGTTACTCCAAACTTCAAGTACACTTCACTTTGTGTAGGAATACTACATTACATCATACTTTTTACTTCATACTTCCACCAAGTAGACTTCATTTTATGCAAGAATACTACATTACATCATACTTTGTACTTCATAATTCAAATACACTTCATATTGTGTTTGAATACTACATTACATCACACTTTTTACTTCATACTTGCACCAAGTACACTTCACTTTGTGCATGAATACTACATTACATCATACTTTGTACTTCATAATTCAAATACACTTCATATTGTGTTTGAATACTACATTACATCACACTTTTTACTTCATACTTGCACCAAGTACACTTCACTTTGTGTAGGAATACTACATTACATCATACTTTTTACATCATACTTCTAGTACACTTAACTTTGTATTTGAATACTACATTACATCATACTTTATACTTCATACTTCCACCAAGTACACTTCACTTTGTGTATGAAGACTACATTACATCATACTTGTTACTTACTATTTCAAGTACACTTCACTTTTTGTATGAATACTACATTACATCATACTTTTTACTTCATACTTTCACCAAGTACACTTCACTTTGTGTATGAAGACTACATTACGTCATACTTATTTCCAGAGGTGGGTAGAGTAGTCAGAAATTGTACTCAAGTAAGAGTACAGTTACTTTAGAGATTTATTACTCAAGTAAAAGTAAGGAGTAGTCACCCAAATATTTACTTGAGTAAAAGTAAAAAGTATGTTGTGAAGAAACTACTCAAGTACTGAGTAACTGATGAGTAACCTGATTACGGCAACAAATAATGCACAAAAACATAAAAATAGCAATGAACAAATTCAGAGCCAGGAGTATCTCTTAAGCAACTAAAACAATAATATATATTAAATAATAGTACATTAAAATAAAATGAAAAAAAATGCACATTGAGCCACAATAACTTAACAGCACCATAGCCTCAGTAGGCATTCATTGATTTGATTGATTGATTAAAACTTGTATTAGTAGATTGCACAGTACAGTACATATTCCCTACAATTGACCACTAAATGGTAACACCCCAATAAGTTTTTCAATGTTTATCAATTACTTAGTAAATGACCAAGTCGAGGTGATCTACCTCATATATACATACACACACATATCATACATACACACACATCATATACATACACACATATCTTATATATACACATATATGTATATATATATATATATATATATATATATATATATATATATATATATATATATATATATACAGTATATAATTTATATTTATTTATTTTGCCGTTTTTGTTGATATGTTAAAGGTGTTTTAATGAATATACATGCATGTTTAACACATAGATTCCTATCTTTCATGAAGACAAGAATATAAGTTGGTGTATTACCTGATTCTGATGACTTGCATTGATTGGAATCAGACGTCCACGTTTTCAAATGGAGGAGAAAAAAAGTTCCTCTTTTCTGTCTAATACCACATGAAAGTCGTTGGTTTTTGGCATCTTATCTGTCCAGCTTCCATATTAGTTTTTATACACTTTACAAGAAATACATTGGCGGCAAACTCCGTAGCTTGCTAGCTTGTTTGCGCTGGCTTTCGGAGACTCTTATTTTGTTAACGCAGGCGCGATGGAGCGGCGCTTTTATTGTGAAGACAGGAACCGTGCGATCAGTCTTTAGGCTTTTGACGGGAAGTACGGTTGAAATAAAAAGTGTCTTTTTTCCTTTACATTTTTGATTGATTGAAACTTTTATTATTAGATTGCACAGTACAGTACATAATCCGTACAATTGACCACTAAATAGTTTTTTAACTTGTTTAAGTCGGGTCATGTGACCGCCTGGCTCTGTTTGATTGGTCCAACGTCACCAGTGACTGCATGTGATTGGTGAAACGCAGACATACGTAGATTCTACTTTGAAGCTCTGTCATTAACCAAAACAAACATTAATAGATCGATAAAAAAAAGTAGCGAGTAGCGAGCTGAATGTAGATAAATGGAACGGCGTAAAAGTAGCGTTTCTTCTCTATAAATATACTCAAGTAAAAGTAAAAGTATGTTGCATAAAAACTACTCGTAGAAGTACAATTTATCCCAAAAGTTACTCAAGTAAATGTAACGGAGTAAATGTAGCGCGTTACTACCCACCTCTGCTTATTTCCCGTTTCAAGTACACTTCACTTTGTGTATGAATACTACATTACATCGTACTTATTTCCTATTTCAAGAACACTTTACTTTTTGCATGAATACTACATTATTTTATACTTTTTACTTCATACTTCCACCAAGTACCCTGCACTTTGCGCAAGAATACTACATTACATCGTACTTTTTACTTCATACTTCCACCGAGTACACTTCACTTTGTGCATGAATACTACTTTATGTCATACTTTTTACTTCATACTGCAAGTACACTTCACTTTGTGTTTGAATTCTACATTACATCATACTTTTTACTTCATACTTCCACCAAGTACACTTCACTTTGTGCATGAATACTACTTTACGTCATACTTTTTACTTCATACTGCAAGTACACTTCACTTTGTGTTTGAATTCTACATTACATCATACTTTTTACTTCATACTTCCACCAAGTACACTTCACTTTGTGCATGAATACTACATTACGTCATAGTATTTACTTCATACTTCAAGTACACTTCACTTTGTGTACGAATACTACAATACTTCATACTTGCACCAAGAAGTACACTTTGGTTGATTGAGAGAAAGATGCAAGTATTCTAGTTAATTAGTTAGTCAAAGAGCATGGTGCACGGGGGGAGTTGCGGTTGATTGAGAGAAAGATGCAAGTATTGTAGTTAATTAGTTAGTCAAAGAGCATGGTGCACGGGGGGAGTTGCGGTTGATTGAGAGAAAAAGGAAGCCAGCATGAAAATAAGGTAGAAGCGGCACCACCAAGGTGAAGTGTGTAGTAAGCAAAGCAGCGAGGGGGCGGGGCTTGTGAGATATTTACTTGGTGCGACCGTCACTTCCTGCTGCGGCAACTCTGCAAACACGGTGGCGTACGTGGGACAAGATGGCGGTGAAACACGCTGACAAACAGCAGATGGAAGACACGGGCGGCCGCCAGCAGCACGAGTGTTACCTGGGGATGGCGGGGACACGGGTGCCGTTCTCGTCCATAAAGTGACCGCCGGCATTCAACACCCAGCGGTGGTGGAGGGACAGGAGGGCGTGTCTGGCGGTGGTGGGCGTGTCTTTCCCGTCTTGGCGGTCGGCGTTCTTCAGCGGGGAGAACTCGTCCTCCCTCAGCACCTCGTACACCACAAACGTCCTGACACACGTACACAGCAGTTACTACTAGTCCTTACATTAAGTACTAGTAATAGTAGTTGTTTTAGGTACTAATAATAGTAGTAGGTAGTAATTGTGGGATGATATATCATCCCTGCAAGCCTGTTACGCAGGTATATACACACACATATATATACACATAAATATATACATACATGAATATATATATATATATATATATATATATATATATGTATATATATGTATATATATACACACATATATACATGTATATATACATACATATATATATATGTATATATATGTATATATATACACACATATATACATGTATATATACATATATACATACATATATATATATATATATGTATATATACATGTATATATGTGTATATATATATACATATATATACATATATATATATATATATATATATATATATATATATATATATATATATATATATATTATAGTAGTAATAGTTAGCAGTGAGATAGTAGTATGGTAATAGTACATAAGAAATAGTTATTCATAGTAAGTCAGTTGTAATAGTTAATATTAAGTATTAGTAAATTACTTGTAAGATAGTAGTACTATTTAGTTGTGAGTAGGTAGTAAGTTATTATTAATAGTTAGTAGTAAGTTAGTAGTATATTTAAAAGTATATAAACAATAGTTAATTGTTGTAAATTACATGTAATAGTTAACATTAGGTAGTTGTAAGTTAGTACTAAGTTAATAGTAATAGTTAGTAGTTAGTTTGTAGTATATTTAATAGTACATTAGCAATAGTTAATTGTAGTAAGTTAGTTATAATAGTTAATAGTAGTAAATTAATAGTAATGGTTAATAGTATATTTAATAGTACATTAGCAATATTTTCTCATAGTAAGTTATAGTTAATAGTAAGTAACTGTAAGTTAATAGTAATGGTGCGTAGTAAGTTAGTAGTATATTTAATAGTACATTAGAAATAGTTAATCATTGGTAGTAAGATAATAGTAAGTTAGCAGTATAGTTAATAGCACATCAGAAATAGTTAGTTGTAGTAAGTTAGTTATAATAGTAAGTAGTAGAAAGTTAATAGTAATGGTTGGTAGTATATTTAATAGTACATTCCCAATAGTTAATCATAGTAAGTTAGTTATAATAGTTATTAGTAAGTAAATGTAAGTTTATAGTAATGGTGAGTAGTAAGTTAGTAGTATATTTAATAGTACATTAGAAAATGTTAATCTTTGGTAGTAAGACAATAGTAACTTAGCAGAATAGTTAATAGTACATTAGCAAAAGTTATTTGTTGTTAGTTAGTTATATAGTAAATAGTATTAAGTTAATAGTAATGGTTAGTAGTATATTTAATAGTACATTCGCAATAATTAATCATAGTAAGTCAGTTATAATAGTTAATAGTAAGTAGTTGTAAGTTAATAGTATTGTGAGTAGTAAGTTAGTAGTATATTTAATAGTACATTACAAATAGTTAATAGTAAGATAATAGTAAGTTAGCAGTATAGTTAATAGTACATCAGAAATAGTTAGTTGTAGTAAGTTAGTTATAATAATAAGTAGTAGAAAGTTAATAGTAATGGTTGGTAGTATATTTAATAGTACATTCGCAATAGTTAGTCATAGTAAGTTAGTTATAATAATTATTAGTAAGTAGATGTAAGTTAATAGTAATGGTGAGTAGTAAGTTAGTAGTATATTTAATAGTACATTAGAAAATGTTAATCGTTGGTAGTAAGATAATAGTAAGTTAGCAGAATAGTTAATAGTACATTAGCAACAGTTAGTTGTAGTAAGTTCGTTATATAGTAAATAGTAGTAAGTTAATAGTAATGTTAGTAGTATATTTAATAGTACATTCGCAATAGTTAATCATAGTAAGTTACTTATAATAGTTAATAGTAAGTAGTTGTAAGTTAATAGTATTGTGAGTAGTAAGTTAGTAGTATATTTAATAGTACATTAGAAAATGTTAATCGTTGGTAGTAAGATAATAGTAAGTTAGCAGAATAGTTAATAGTACATTAGCAACACTTAGTTGTAGTAAGTTAGTTATATAGTAAATAGTAGTAAGTTAATAGTAATGTTAGTAGTATATTTAATAGTACATTCGCAATAGTTAATCATAGTAAGTTACTTATAATAGTTAATAGTAAGTAGTTGTAAGTTAATAGTATTGTGAGTAGTAAGTTAGTAGTATATTTAATAGTACATTAGAAATAGTTAATCGTTGGTAGTAAAATAATAATAAGTTATTGGAAGAGTTAATAGTACATGAGCAATAGTTAGTTGTAGTAAGTTAGTTATATAGTAGATAGTAGTAAGTTAATAGTAATGGTTAGTAGTATATTTAATAGTACATTCGCAATAATTAATCATAGTAAGTTAGTTATAATAGTTAATAGTAAGTAGTTGTAAGGTAATAGTAATGGTGAGTAGTAAGTTAGTAGTATATTTAATAGCACATTTTAAATAGTTAATCGTTGGTAGTAAGATAATAGTAAGTTAGCAGTAGAGTTAATAGTACATGAGCAATAGTTAGTTGTAGTAAGTTAGTTATAATAATTATTTTTAAGTAATTGTAATTTTGTAGTAATAGTTAGTAGTAAGTTAATAGTAATAGTTAGTAGTAAGTTAGCAGTGTGGTTAATAGTACATTAGCAATAGTTAATTGTTGTAAGTTACTCATAACAGTTTGTAGTAAGTTAATAGTAATAGTACATAGTAAGTAGTGTTAAGTTAATACTAATAGTTAGTAGAAAACTTTGCTCACTTGGCAAACTGGAAAATGTCAAAGACAAACTTTTCCATTTTGATTCCGTTTGGTTTGTCAGGCGTGACAAGTTGACCTTTGTCGTCCACAAAAGGAATCTTCTTGTGGGCCACATGGTGCTGAAGACTTGGTTCATACTTCCTGTGCGGACACATGACACTTGTGAGAACACACTTCTTCTTCTTCCTCGTGAAAACATACTGACAATATTTGTCTGCATCCTGGACTATGCTACAAGATGGCCGCTGAGTCATGTTTGATACAAACCCCGTTTCCATATGAGTTGGGAAATTGTGTTAGATGTAAATATAAACGGAATACAATGATTTGCAAATACTTTTCAACCCATACTCAGAATTTGATGCCAGCAACACGTGACAAAGAAGTTGGGAAAGGTGGCAATAAATATTGATAAAGTTGAGGAATGCTCATCAAACACTTATTTGGAACATCCCACAGGTGTGCGGGCTATTTGGGAACAGGTGGGTGCCATAATTGGGTATGAAAGCAGCTTCCATGAAATGCTAAGTAATTCACAAACAAGGAAGGGGCGAGGGTCACCAACTTGTAAGCAAATTGTCGAACAGTTTTAGAACAACATTTCTCAATGAGCTATTGCAAGGAATTTAGGGATTTTACCATCTACGGTCCGAAAAATCATCAAAAGGTTCAGAGAATCTGGAGAAATCACTGCACGTAAGCGATGATATTACGGACATCTGATCCCTCAGGCGGTACTGCATCAAAAACCGATATCAGTGTGTAAAGGATATCACCACATGGGCTCAGGAACACTTCATATAACCACTGTCAGTAACTACAGTTGGTCGCTACATCTGTAAGTGCAAGTTAAAACTCTACTATGCAAAGCAAAACCCATTTATCAACAACACCCTGAAACGCCGCTGGCTTCACTGGGCCCGAGCTCATCTGAAATGGACTGATGCAAAGTGGAAAAGTGTTCTGTGGTCTGACCAGTCCACATTTCAAATTGTTTTTGGAAACCGAGGACGTGGTGTCCTTCAGAACAAAAAGGAAAATAACGATTCGGATTGTTATAGGTGCAAAGTTCAAAAGTCAGCATCTGTGATGGTATGGGGGTGCAATAGTGCCCAAGGCATGGGTAACTTACACATCTGTGAAGGCACCATTAATGCTGAAAGGTCCATACAGGTTTTGGAGCAACATATGTTGTCATCCAAGCAACATTATCATGGACGCCCCTGCTTATTTCAGCAAGACAAGTGTTACAACGGCGTGGCTTCGTAAAAAAAGAGTGCGGGTACTTTCCTGGCCCGCCTGCAGTCCAGACCTGTCTCCCATCGAAAATGTGTGGCGCATTATGAAGCGTAAAATACGACAGCGGAGACCCCGGACTGTTGAACGACTGAAGCTCTACATAAAACAAGAATGGGAAAGAATTCCACTTTCAAAGCTTCAACAATTTGTTTCCTCAGTTCCCAAACGTTTATTGAGTGTTGTTAAAAGAAAAGGTGATGTAACACAGTGGTGAACATGCCCTTTCCCAACTACTTTGGCACGTGTTGCGGCCATGAAATTCTAAGTTAATTATTATTTGCTAAAAAAAAAAAAGTTTTTGAGTTTGAACATCAAATATGTTGTCTTTGTACTGCATTCAACTAAATGTGGGTTGAAAAGGATTTGCAACTCATTGTATTCCATTTATATTTAAACCTAACACAATTTCCCAACTCATATGGAAACGGGGTTTGTACTTAGAAATGAAGTTGATGTCATGTTGCCAGTGGAGTACAGTCCAAGTGATCGAGACTTACTAGAACTTTCCTGCGAGCTTAAAGTCATGATAGCAGAGAAGGCTGCGAGAGGAACTTACTCCACGACATCTTTGAGAAAGGAGAAGGTGAAAAAGTGGTTGGCTATATTCCCGGCATTGAACATCAGGCGTCCATCATCGCTTCTCTTCTGGGCCGTTTCCATGGTGATCTCGCTGTACTCCACCACCTGATACTTGCCGTCCACCTTGCAAACCACGCCCACCGCCTCTGTCGGGTTGCACTTCTCCACCACCTGCAGCAGAAATGATCATCTTCCACGTTGTCAAAAGGCAACACAAATATTTCAAAATATACTACAAAAATTTCGAACACCTGCTGCAACTTGTTTGGCAAAGAAGAAATGCTCACTAACACAGATTTAGACACATTTGTCAACAATATTTGGTCTTTTGTGTATATAGTCATCTTTGACTTCAACTCATGAACAATGGCAGCAATAACTTAAGTATTGTGTTGATATTTTTGTTCAGTATATGTAAATATACTGGGGTGGTCTCCATGCCAATATTTTGGTAGCGGTGCCAAAATGTATTTCAATACTTTTCAAAATAAAGTTGAGCCCAAACAAAACATTATTATTGGCTTTATTTCACCATAAAATGTTGGTTATTGCAAGTAAAGAAGAATGTTGTCATGAAATATGATGTTGAACATACTAGACGACTTGTCTTTTAGTAGGAAGTAAACAACGTGTCTTTTAGTAGCAAGTAAACAACTTATCTTTTAGTAGGAAGTAAACAAACAATGTGATTCTAGTAATGTAGTATAAAATTAATGTAGTATACAAGTATTGTAGTATAAAAGTAGCGTTGAATAAAAGTAATGCATACTAAAAAGTAGTGTAGTATAAAAGTAATATAGTATACAAGTAGTGTAGTATAAAAGTAATATAGTGTACAAGTAGTGTAGTATAAAACTAATGCATAATAAAAAATAGTGTAGTATAAAAGTAATATAGTATACAAGTAGTGTAGTATAAAAGTAATGCATAATAAAAAATAGTGTAGTATAAAAGTAATATAGTATACAAGTAGTGTAGTATAAAAGTAATGTAGTATAAAAGTAGTGTAGTATAAAATTGGTGAAGTATAAAAGTAGTGTAGTATAAAAGAAATGTATAATAAAAGTAATGTAGTATAAAAGTAGTGTAGGACAAAAGGAATGTAGTGTGAAAGTAGTGTAGTATAAAAGTAATGTATAATAAAAGTAATGTAGTATAAAAGTAGTGTAGGACAAAAGGAATGTAATGTAAAAGTAGTGTAGTATAAAAGTAATGTATAATAAAAGTAGTCTTGTATAAAAGTAATGTAGTACAAAAGTAATGTAATGTAAAAGTAATGTATGATACAAGTAGTGTAGTATAAAAGTAATGTAGTACAAAAATAATGTATAATAAAAGTAATGTAGTATAAAAGTAGTGTATAGTAAAAGTAGTGTAGTATAAAAGTAATGTAGTATTAAAGTAAAGCAGTAAAAAAGTAATGCATGGTAAAATTAGTGTAGTATAAAAGTAGTTTATAATAAAAGTAGTGTAGTACAAAAGGAATGTAGTATAAAAGTAAAGCAGTATAAAAGTAATGTGCAGTAGAAGTAGTGTAGTATAAAAGTAGTGTATAATAAAAGTGGTGTAGTATAAAAGCAGTATAAAAGTAATGTGTAGTAAAAGTAGTGTAGTATAAAAGTAATGTAGTATATAAGAAGTGTATAGTAAAAGTAGTGTAGTATAAAAGTAATGTAGTATAAAAGTAATGTAGTATAAAAGTAATGTATAATAAAAGTGGTGTAGTATAAAAGTAATGTAGTATAAAAGTAAAGGAGTATAAAAGTAATGTGTAGTAAAAGTAATGTAGTATAAAAGTAGTGTAGTATAAAAGTAATATAGTATAAAAGTAGTGTAGTATAAAAGTAATGTAATATAAAAGTAGTGTATAGTAAAAGTAGTGTAGTATAAAAGTAATGTAGTATAAAAGTAATGTAGTATAAAAGTAGTGAATAGTAAAAGTAATGTAGTATAAAAGTAATGTATAATAAAAGTGGTGTAGTATAAAAGTAATGTAGTACAAAAATAATGTAAAAGTTGACCTTAGCGCCGCAGTCAGCATCTTTCTGCACACAGAAGCCCACAAACGCCGGGTCAGCAACTTTGACCAGGATGTTGTCCACACAGTACACGTGGACATACTCCACCCCCGCCTGCTGCATGTGCTCCAGCACGCCCTGGTTCTTCAAGGCTCGGTACAGACCTCCATTGCCGTCTGGAACAGACATCAGCCTGTCCTGAAGCCCAGACCGAAGACGGGACAGAGGAAAACCAGGACCTTACCGGGGGCCATGGACACCTTGCTTCTGTTCTCCAGGATCATCTTGCCCTGGTAGTCCATGGCGGGCAGCATGCCCTGCTGGAAGAAGATCACCTTCTTCTTGTCCAGGCCAAAGTACTTATGGCGGGAGAAGAACTCCTCCGTGGATTCCATGGTCCTGCCGCTGGTCATGATGTACCTGAAAGTAACACGCAAGGAATCACTATGTATCTGAAGGCAACACGCAAAGAATCACTATGTACCTGAAGGCAACACGCAAGGAATCACTATGTATCTGAAGGCAACACGCAAAGAATCACTATGTACCTGAAGGCAACACGCAAATAAACACTATTTACCTGAAGGCAACACGCAAGGAATCACCATGTATCTGAAGGCAACACGCAAAGAATCCCTATGTACCTGAAGGCAACACGCAAATAAACACTATTTACCTGAAGGTTACACGCAAATAATCACTATGTACCTGAAAGCAATAAGTAGAGAATCACTATGTACCTGAAGGCAACACCCAAAGAATCACTATGTACATGAAGGCAACATGCAAATAATCACTATGGACCTGAAAGCAACACACAGGGAATCACTATGTACCTGAAGGCAACAAGCAACGAATAACTATGTACCTGAAGGCAACACGCAAAGAATCACAATGTACCTGAAGGAGACACGCAGGGAATCACTATGTACATGAAGGCAACACACAAGTAATCACTATGTACCTTAAGGCAACACGCAAAGAATCACCATGTACCTGAAGGCAACGCGCAACGAATCACGCAAAGAATCACTACGCACCTGAAGGCAACACACAAAAATAATCACTATTTACCTGAAGGCAACATGCAAGGAATCACTGTGTACCTGAAGGCAACACACAAGTAATCACCATGTACCTGAAGGCAACACGCACAAATAATCACTATTTACCTGAAGGCAACGCGCAAGGAATCACAGAAAAAATCACTATTTACTGTACCTGAAGGCAACACACAAATAATCAATATGTACCTGAAGGCAACACACGAAGAATCACTATGTACCTGAAGGAGTCACGCAAAGAATCACTATGTACCTGAAGGCAACACGCAAACAATCACTAAGTACCTGAAGGCAACACACAAATAATTACTATGTACCTGAAGGAGACACGCAGGGAATCACTATGCACCTGAAGGCAACACACACAAAGAATTACTATGTACCGGTACCTGAAGGAGACACACAGGGAATCACTATGTACCTGAAGGCAACACGCAAGGAATCACTATTTATCTGAAGGCAACACGCAAAGAATCACTATGTACCTGAAGGAGACACGCAGGGAATCACTATGCACCTGAAGGCAACACACACAAAGAATTACTATGTACCGGTACCTGAAGGAAACACACAGGGAATCACTATGTACCTGAAGGCAACACGCAAGGAATCACTATGTACCTGAAGGAGTCACGCAAAGAATCACTATGTACCTGAAGGCAACACGCAAACAATCACTAAGTACCTGAAGGCAACACACAAATAATTACTATGTACCTGAAGGAGACATGCAGGGAATCACTATGCACCTGAAGGCAACACACACAAAGAATTACTATGTACCGGTACCTGAAGGAGACACACAGGGAATCACTATGTACCTGAAGGCAACACGCAAGGAATCACTATGTATCTGAAGGCAACACGCAAAGAATCACTATGTACCTGAAGGAGACACGCAGGGAATCACTATGTACATGAAGGCAACACACAAGTAATCACTATGTACCTTAAGGCAACATGCAAAGAATCATCATCTACCTGAAGGCAACACGCAAAGAATCACTATGTTCCTGAAGGAGACATGCAGGGAATCACTATGTACCTGAAGGCAACACGCAAGGAATCACTATGTACCTGAAGGTAACACGCAGGGAATCACTATGCATCTGAAGGCAACACGCAAGGAATCACTATGCACCTGAAGGCAACACACACAAATAATCACTATTTACCTGAAGGCAACGCGCAAGGAAACACTATGTACCTGAAGGCAACACACAAAGAATCACTATGTATCTGAAAGAGACACGCAGTGTACCTGAAGGCAACATGATAAAAAAAGGTTGATACGGATTTATGTCAACATGCCAAATATGGGCATGGAAAACGGGCCTGGCTAATAACTGGTCGGGCTCTAACCAAAATAAACATGAAATATTGAATGTTTGCCTTCCAAGCTAAGAGTGAAAGGGCTTCTTTGTCACGTGTTTGCATGGTGTCCTCGAACGCACCACGGGAAGGTTGCCATGTAGCACGGTTGCAGAGCTCACCATGGAATGGAACACTTGTTGAGATGTTTCTCCTCAGCCAGCTGCTGCAGCTTGATTATACGTTCCGCCTGAATATGAAAAAGTGTTTTATGTGACGGCAGCCCCACGTCGAACATTCCTTTGGGGTACGACACGCCCAGACGGCTTCCTTGACCTCCCGCCAGCAACACCACTGCCACTTTGCCCTCCGAGATGCACCGCATACCTGAGAAGAACACAATATCAGATTTATTATTATCCCCATGTGTATCAGATTTATTATCCTCCTCCTATGTATCTGATGTAATATAATCATCATCATCAGATGTATCATATCTATAATCATCGCCATATGTATCAGATTTATTATCATCCTCATATGTATCATAATTATTATCATCGTCACATGTATCATATTTATCATCGCCATATATATCATAATATCATCATCATATGTATCATATTTTTTAACATCGTTATATGTATCATATTTATTATCATTGTCATATGTATCAGATTTAATAATATTATCATATATATCAGATTTATTATCGTCGTCATACGTATCATATTAATGATCATCATATGTATCACATTAATTACCATCATTATATGTATAATATTTATTAGCATCCTCCTATGTATCGAATGTATTATCATCATATGTATCATAATTTTTATCATCGTCATATGTATTGTATTTTTATCGTCATATGTATCATATTTATTATCATCCTCGTATGTATATTTGTTGTTATCATCGTCATATGTATCAGATTTATTATCATCATCCTACATATCAGATTTATTATCATCCGCATATGTATCATATTTATTATCATCATCATATGTATCATATTTATTATCATCGGTATGTGTACAGTATCTGATTTATTATAATCATTACATGTATCAGATTTATGATCATTTTCTTATGTATCAGATGTATTATCATCATCATATGTATCAGATTTATTATCATCCCCATATGTATCATATTTATTATCATCGTTATATCTATCAGATTTATTATCATCGCCATATGTATCATATTATTATCATAGGTATCATATTTATCATCATCATCATATTTATTATATGTATTATCATCGTCATATGTATCATATTAATTATCATCATCCATCCATCCATTTTCTAACGCTTATTCCCTTTTTGGGGTTAATTATCATCATATGTATCATATTAATTACCATCATCATGTGTAAAATATTTATTAACTTACTTAATAAAGTTTTACAATATAACTAAAACAATTCTTACTTACTAATGTTTTACAATATAACTAAAACAATTCTTACTTACTGAAGTTTTACAATAGAACTAAAACAATTCTTACTTACTAAAGTTTTACAATACAACTAAAACAATTCTTACTTCCTAAAGTTTTACAATATGACAATTCTTATTTACTAAAGTTTTACAATACAACTATAACAATACTTACTTACTAAAACTTCACAATATAACTAGAACAATTCTTACTTACTTAAGTTTTACAATACAACTAAAACAATTCTTACTTACTAAAGTTTTACAATACAACTAAAACAATTCTTACTTACTAAAGTTTTACGATACAACTAAAACAATTCTTACTTACTAAAACTTCACAATATAACTAGAACAATTCTTACTAACTTAAGTTTTACAATACAACTAAAACAATTTTACTTACTAAAACTTCACAATATAACAAAAAAAATTCTTACTTACTAAAGTTTTACAATACAACTAAAACAATTCTTACTTACTAAAGTTTTACAATATAACTAAAACAATTCTTACTTAATAAAACATCCCATGTGTGATGTCTGTAGGAGTGTTTTCATGCATGTTTGTATGTGCTATCTTAATGTAGTGACATTTTTTTGGGATTATTTCACTTTCACAAATCCCCCAGTAAATCCGCCAAAACATCACTGTGGGGTTATTGAGAAGGTTTAGCTCATTGAAGAGTTAGTCGGGAGTGGACCACTCCTCTTATTGAGTCTGTTTAGTTGTTTGGAGAGTTGGTCAGGAGTGGGCCACTCCTCTTATTGAGTCTTTTTAGTTGTTTGGAGAGTTAGTCAGGAGTGGGCCACTCCTCTTATTGAGTCTGTTTAGTTGTTTGGAGAGTTAGTCTGGAGTGGACCACTCCTCTTATTGAGTCTTTTTAGTAGTCTGAAGAGTTAGTCAGGAGTGGACCATTCCTCTTATTGAGTCTGTTTAGTTTTTTAGAGAGTTAGTCGGGAGTGGGTCACTCCGCTTATTGAGTCTTTTTAGTTGTTTGGAGAGTTAGTCAGGACTGGGCCACTCCGCTTATTGAGTCTGTTTAGTTTTTTTTGAGAGTTAGTCAGGAGTGGGCCACTCCTCTTATTGAGTCTGTTTAGTTGTTTGGAGAGTTAGTCAGGAGTGGGCCACTCCTCTTATTGAGTCTTTTTAACTGATTGGAGAGTTAGTCAGGAGTGGACCATTCCTCTTATTGAGTCTGTTTAGTTTTTTAGAGAGTTAGTCGGGAGTGGGTCACTCCGCTTATTGAGTCTTTTTAGTTGTTTGGAGAGTTAGTCAGGACTGGGCCACTCCGCTTATTGAGTCTGTTTAGTTTTTTTTGAGAGTTAGTCAGGAGTGGGCCACTCCTCTTATTGAGTCTGTTTAGTTGTTTGGAGAGTTAGTCAGGAGTGGGCCACTCCTCTTATTGAGTCTTTTTAACTGATTGGAGAGTTAGTCAGGAGTGGACCACTCCTCTTATTGAGTCTGTTTAGCTGATTGGAGAGTTAGTCAAGCTGATTGGAGAGTTAGTCAGGAGTGGACCACTCCTCTTATTGAGTCTTTTTAGTTGTTTGGAGAGTTAGTCAGGAGTGAACCACTCCTCTTATTGAGTATTTTAGTTGTTTGGAGAGTTAGTCAGGAGTGAACCACTCCTCTAATTGAGTCTGTTTAACTGATTGAAGAGTTAGTCGGGAGTGGACCACTCCTCTTATTGAGTCTTTTTAGTTGTTTGGAGAGTTAGTCAGGAGTGGGCCACTCCTCTTATTGAGTCTGTTTAGTTGTTTGGAGAGTTAGTCAGGAGTGGGCCACTCCTCTTATTAAGTCTGTTTAGTTGTTTGGAGAGTTAGTCTGGAGTGGACCACTCCTCTTATTGAGTCTTTTTAGTAGTCTGAAGAGGTAGTCAGGAGTGGACCATTCCTCTTATTGAGTCTGTTCAGTTTTTTAGAGAGTTAGTCAGGACTGGGCCACTCCGCTTATTGAGTCTGTTTAGTTTTTTTTGAGAGTTAGTCAGGAGTGGGCCACTCCTCTTATTGAGTCTGTTTAGTTGTTTGGAGAGTTAGTCAGGAGTGGGCCACTCCTCTTATTGAGTCTTTTTAACTGATTGGAGAGTTAGTCAGGAGTGGACCACTCCTCTTATTGAGTCTGTTTAGCTGATTGGAGAGTTAGTCAGGAGTGGACCACTCCTCTTATTGAGTCTTTTTAGTTGTTTGGAGAGTTAGTCAGGAGTGGGCCACTCCTCTTATTGAGTCTTTTTAACTGATTGGAGAGTTAGTCAGGAGTGGACCACTCCTCTTATTGAGTCTGTTTAGCTGATTGGAAAGTTAGTCAGGAGTGGACCACTCCTCTTATTGAGTCTTTTTAGTTGTTTGGAGAGTTAGTCAGGAGTGAACCACTCCTCTTATTGAGTATTTTAGTTGTTTGGAGAGTTAGTCAGGAGTGAACCACTCCTCCAATTGAGTATGTTTAACTGATTGAAGAGTTAGTCGGGAGTGGACCACTCCTCTTATTGAGTCTTTTTAGTTGTTTGAAGAGTTAGTCAGGAGTGTACCACTCCTCTTATTGAGTCTGTTTAACTGATTGAAGAGTTGGACGGGAGTGGACCACTCCTCTTATTGAGTCGGTTTAGTTGTTTGAAGAGTTAGTCAGGAGTGGACCACTCCTGTTATTGAGTCTGTTTAGCTGGTTTGAGAACTAAGTTGCGCAGCAAGTGGGTCCACGACCATGACTTCTGTTTTTTTAGCCCACCCTTTGAAGTGCCGTGTTACAGACACCATAAAGAAACAATTAAGGTATGTAAACAAACATTTACACAATATTTCTGTGTAAATAACTCATTTTACAACATATGTATCTGTATTGAACTGTGTGAGAAATTACAAGCCAAGCCAATTTATGAGGTCAGTAGAAGTTTTTTGGTTGAATGATAATAGCAGCACAGGTAAGAGGGGAAGATTTGACGAATCATCACTTCCACAATAAAGTACAACTTAATAAGTACTAAAGTAGTAAAGTTTTATGACGTTTATCAGCCTTCGCTGACGTAAAGCAAACTGCTGACGTGATACGCAACAAAAGGCTCGTAAAAAAAACAAAAAGCAGACTTTGACCGGCGACACCGAGACACGCCCTTTCAAAATAAGACTATTTGCTCCTGCTGAGCACAGTGACCTCATGAAGTCATTGAAAAAGTGAAGGACCATGACCTCAACTTATTGAAGGGACAAACCACGACTTGAACATGACTTGGTGCAAATACAAATCGCAGTCTTAGTAGATCACACGCAACACGCAGTCTTAGTAGATCACACGCAACACGCAGTCTTAGTAGATCACACGCAACACGCAGTCTGAGTAGATCACACGCAATACGCAGTCTTAGTAGATCACACGAAACAGGCAGTCTTATTAGATCACCACGCAATACACAGTCTGAATAGATCACATGCAACACGCAGTCTTAGTAGATCACACCCAACACACAGTCGTAGTCGATCACACGCAACACACAGTCTTAGTCGATCACACGCAACACACAGTCTTAGTAGATCACACGCAACACACAGTCTTAGTCGATCACACGCAACACACAGTCTTAGTCGATCACACACAACACACAGTCTTAGTCGATCACACGCAACACGCAGTCTTAGTAGATCACACGCAATACGCAGTCTTAGTAGATGACACGAAACAGGCAGTCTTATTACATCACCACGCAATACACAGTCTGAATAGATCACATGCAACACGCAGTCTTAGTAGATCACACCCAACACACAGTCTTAGTCGATCACACGCAACACGCAGTCTTAGTAGATGACACGAAACAGGCAGTCTTATTAGATCACCACACAATACACAGTCTGAATAGATCACATGCAACACACAGTCTTAGTAGATCACACCCAACACACAGTCTTAGTCGATCACACGCAACACGCAGTCTTAGTAGATCACACGCAACACGCAGTCTTAGTAGATGACACGAAACAGGCAGTCTTATTAGATCACCACGCAATACACAGTCTGAATAGATCACATGCAACACACAGTCTTAGTAGATCACACCCAACACACAGTCTTAGTCGATCACACGCAACACACAGTCTTAGTAGATCACACGCAACACGCAGTCTTAGTAGATCACACGCAACACGCAGTCTTAGTAGATGACACGAAACAGGCAGTCTTATTAGATCACCACGCAATACACAGTCTGAATAGATCACATGCAACACGCAGTCTTAGTAGATCACACCCAACACACAGTCTTAGTCGATCACACGCAACACACAGTCTTAGTCGATCACACGCAACACGCAGTCTTAGTAGATCACACGCAACACGCGGTCTTCTTAGATCACACGCAACACGCAGTATTAGTCGATCATACGCAACACACAGTCTTAGTAGATCACACACAACACACAGTCTTAGTAGATCACACGCAATACGCAGTCTTAGTAGATCACACGCAATACGCAGTCTTAGTAGATGACACGAAACAGGCAGTCTTATTAGATCACCACGCAATACAGTCTGAATAGATCACATGCAACACGCAGTCTTAGTAGATCACACCCAACACACAGTCTTAGTCGATCACACGCAATACGCAGTCTTAGTAGATCACACGCAATACGCAGTCTTAGTAGATGACACGAAACAGGCAGTCTTATTAGATCACCACGCAATACACAGTCTGAATAGATCACATGCAAAACGCAGTCTTAGTAGATGACACGCAACACGCAGTCTTAGTAGATGACACGAAACACACTGTCTTAGTAGATCACACGCAATACGCAGTCTTAGTAGATGACACGAAACAGGCAGTCTTATTAGATCACCACGCAATACACAGTCTGAATAGATCACATGCAACACGCAGTCTTAGTAGATCACACCCAACACACAGTCTTAGTCGATCACAAGCAACACACAGTCTTAGTCGATCACACGCAATACGCAGTCTTAGTAGATGACACGAAACAGGCAGTCTTATTAGATCACCACGCAATACACAGTCTGAATAGATTACATGCAACACACAGTCTTAGTAGATCACACCCAACACACAGTCTTAGTCGATCACACACAACACACAGTCTTAGTCGATCACACGCAACACACAGTCTTAGTCGATCACACGCAACACACAGTCTTAGTCGATCACACGCAACACACAGTCTTAGTAGATCACACGCAACACGCAGTCTTAGTAGATCACACGCAACACGCAGTCTTAGTAGATCACACGCAACACACAGTCTTATTAGATCACCACGCAATACACAGTCTGAATAGATCACATGCCACACGCAGTCTTAGTAGATCACACCCAACACACAGTCTTAGTCGATCACATGCAACACACAGTCTTAGTAGATGACACGAAACAGGCAGTCTTATTAGATCACCACGCAATACACAGTCTGAATAGATCACATGCAACACACAGTCTTAGTAGATCACACCCAACACACAGTCTTAGTCGATCACACACAACACACAGTCTTAGTCGATCACACGCAACACACAGTCTTAGTCGATCACACGCAACACACAGTCTTAGTCGATCACACGCAACACACAGTCTTAGTAGATCACACGCAACACGCAGTCTTAGTAGATCACACGCAACACGCAGTCTTAGTAGATCACACGCAACACACAGTCTTATTAGATCACCACGCAATACACAGTCTGAATAGATCACATGCCACACGCAGTCTTAGTAGATGACACGAAACAGGCAGTCTTATTAGATCACCACGCAATACACAGTCTGAATAGATCACATGCAACACACAGTCTTAGTAGATGACACGAAACAGGCAGTCTTATTAGATCACCACGCAATACACAGTCTGAATAGATCACATGCAACACACAGTCTTAGTAGATCACACCCAACACACAGTCTTAGTCGATCACACACAACACACAGTCTTAGTCGATCACACGCAACACACAGTCTTAGTCGATCACACGCAACACACAGTCTTAGTCGATCACACGCAACACACAGTCTTAGTAGATCACACGCAACACGCAGTCTTAGTAGATCACACGCAACACGCAGTCTTAGTAGATCACACGCAACACAGTCTTATTAGATCACCACGCAATACACAGTCTGAATAGATCACATGCCACACGCAGTCTTAGTAGATCACACCCAACACACAGTCTTAGTCGATCACATGCAACACACAGTCTTAGTAGATCATACGCAACACGCAGTCTTAGTAGATGACACGAAACAGGCAGTCTTATTAGATCACCACGCAATACACAGTCTGAATAGATCACATGCAACACGCAGTCTTAGTAGATCACACCCAACACACAGTCTTAGTCGATCACACGCAACACGCAGTCTTAGTAGATCACACGCAACACGCAGTCTTAGTAGATCACACGCAACACGCAGTCTTAGAAGATGACACGAAACAGGCAGTCTTATTAGATCACCACGCAATACACAGTCTGAATAGATCACATGCAACACGCAGTCTTAGTAGATCACACCCAACACACAGTCTTAGTCGATCACACGCAACACACAGTCTTAGTCGATCACACGCAACACACAGTCTTAGTAGATCACACGCAACACACAGTCTTAGTAGATCACACGCAACACGCAGTCTTAGAAGATGACACGAAACAGGCAGTCTTATTAGACCACCACGCAATACACAGTCTGAATAGATCACATGCAACACACAGTCTTAGTAGATCACACCCAACACACAGTCTTAGTCGATCACACACAACACACAGTCTTAGTCGATCACACGCAACACACAGTCTTAGTCGATCACACGCAACACACAGTCTTAGTAGATCACACGCAACACGCAGTCTTAGTAGATCACACGCAACACGCAGTCTTAGTAGATCACACGCAACACACAGTCTTATTAGATCACCACGCAATACACAGTCTGAATAGATCACATGCCACACGCAGTCTTAGTAGATCACACCCAACACACAGTCTTAGTCGATCACATGCAACACACAGTCTTAGTAGATCATACGCAACACGCAGTCTTAGTAGATGACACGAAACAGGCAGTCTTATTAGATCACCACGCAATACACAGTCTGAATAGATCACATGCAACACGCAGTCTTAGTAGATCACACCCAACACACAGTCTTAGTCGATCACACGCAACACGCAGTCTTAGTAGATCACACGCAACACGCAGTCTTAGTAGATCACACGCAACACGCAGTCTTAGTAGATCACACGCAACACGCAGTCTTAGAAGATGACACGAAACAGGCAGTCTTATTAGATCACCACGCAATACACAGTCTGAATAGATCACATGCAACACGCAGTCTTAGTAGATCACACCCAACACACAGTCTTAGTCGATCACACGCAACACACAGTCTTAGTCGATCACACGCAACACACAGTCTTAGTAGATCACACGCAACACGCAGTCTTAGTAGATCACACGCAACACGCAGTCTTAGAAGATGACACGAAACAGGCAGTCTTATTAGATCACCACGCAATACACAGTCTGAATAGATCACATGCAACACGCAGTCTTAGTAGATCACACCCAACACACAGTCTTAGTCGATCACATGCAACACACAGTCTTAGTAGATCATACGCAACACGCAGTCTTAGTAGATCACACCCAACACACAGTCTTAGTCGATCACATGCAACACACAGTCTTAGTAGATCATACGCAACACACAGTCTTAGTAGATGACACGAAACAGGCAGTCTTATTAGATCACCACGCAATACACAGTCTTAGTAGATCACACCCAACACACAGTCTTAGTCGATCACACGCAACACGCAGTCTTAGTAGATCACACGCAACACGCAGTCTTAGTAGATCACACCCAACACACAGTCTTAGTCGATCACACGCAACACGCAGTCTTAGTAGATCACACGCAACACGCAGTCTTAGTAGATCACACGCAACACGCAGTCTTAGTAGATCACACGCAACACGCAGTCTTAGAAGATGACACGAAACAGGCAGTCTTATTAGATCACCACGCAATACACAGTCTGAATAGATCACATGCAACACGCAGTCTTAGTAGATCACACCCAACACACAGTCTTAGTCGATCACACGCAACACACAGTCTTAGTCGATCACACGCAACACACAGTCTTAGTAGATCACACGCAACACGCAGTCTTAGTAGATCACACGCAACACGCAGTCTTAGAAGATGACACGAAACAGGCAGTCTTATTAGATCACCACGCAATACACAGTCTGAATAGATCACATGCAACACGCAGTCTTAGTAGATCACACCCAACACACAGTCTTAGTCGATCACACGCAACACACAGTCTTAGTCGATCACACGCAACACACAGTCTTAGTAGATCACACGCAACACGCAGTCTTAGTAGATCACACGCAACACGCAGTCTTAGAAGATGACACGAAACAGGCAGTCTTATTAGATCACCACGCAATACACAGTCTGAATAGATCACATGCAACACGCAGTCTTAGTAGATCACACCCAACACACAGTCTTAGTCGATCACATGCAACACACAGTCTTAGTAGATCATACGCAACACGCAGTCTTAGTAGATCACACCCAACACACAGTCTTAGTCGATCACATGCAACACACAGTCTTAGTAGATCATACGCAACACACAGTCTTAGTAGATGACACGAAACAGGCAGTCTTATTAGATCACCACGCAATACACAGTCTTAGTAGATCACACCCAACACACAGTCTTAGTAGATCACACCCAACACACAGTCTTAGTAGGTCACACCCAACACACAGTCTTAGTCGATCACACGCAACACGCAGTCTTAGTAGATCACACGCAACACGCTGTCTTAGTAGATCACACCCAACACACAGTCTTAGTCGATCACATGCAACACACAGTCTTAGTAGATCATACGCAACACGCAGTCTTAGTAGATGACACGAAACAGGCAGTCTTATTAGATCACCACGCAATACACAGTCTTAGTAGATCACACCCAACACACAGTCTTGGTAGATCACACCCAACACACAGTCTTAGTAGATCACACCCAACACACAGTCTTAGTAGATCACACCCAACACACAGTCTTAGTCGATCACACGCAACACGCTGTCTTAGTAGATCACACGCAACACACAGTCTTAGTAGATCACACGCAACACGGCCACTCAGAGTAGACACCATTTGAGTTGTTTGGATCCGAGTCAAGCAGACCAGACTTTGTGACATCACCTGTTTGTTCCCAGTTCTTGACACTTCCCTGGTCCCTGCTCACGCTGCCCAGCACCTCCCTTGGCACAGGCTCCATGCGGTCGTCCATCTTGTCCTGGCTGCTGGGCCGGGACACCTCCATGGCCTTCTTGAAGAAGCCCCGCAGCTCCTGGAAGTCCATTCCTTGGAGGTCCTGGGTCAAGGCTGCTCGCTCCTCAGAACTCAGCTGGTCCCAGAACCTCAGGAGGTGAGCCTGGTCGGCCTCAGCCAACCTGTGGAGGAGGTCCGTGTTCTTGGCGTCCATGTTCTTGGCGTCCTTGTTCTTGGCGTCCTTGTCGAGGGAAGGAGAGGTTTGGCAAAGTAAAACACACCGAGGGTGATTTATTAGCAAACCCTTTGGATTATGGGCGGGTTGAAGGCGCTGACAGGAACACACGGACTGGCACGCACACGCCCAACACGATCTAAAGTCAAACATTAACTATGAAATCATCAAATATCAGCTGCTTGGAAACAATGTTGATAACTCTATGAGTACCTTCTGATATTTATCAACCATATATACACTTTATACATGTAATATTTACATCATGTAAGTATATATGTAGTATCTAGTAACATTCATAATAACATGTACTATATACATGATGTAAGTATGTATGTAATGTAGTAGCATTCATAACAACATGTAATATTTACATCATGTAAGTATATATGTAGTATCTAGTAACATTCATAATAACATGTACTATATACATGATGTAAGTATGTATGTAATGTAGTAGCATTCATAATAACATGTACTATATACATCATGTAAGTATATATGTAGTATCTAGTAACATTCATAATAACATGTACTATATACATGATGTAAGTATGTATGTAATGTAGTAGCATTCATAATAACATGTACTATATACATGATGTAAGTTTATATGTAGTATCTAGTAACATTCATAATAACATGTAATATATACATGATGTAAGTATATATGTAGTATCTAACTTTCATAATAACATGTAATAAATACATGATGTAAGTATATATGTAGTATCTAGTAACATTCATAATAACATGTACTATATACATGATGTAAGTATATATGTAGTATCTAATAACATTCATAATAACATGTAATATATACTTGATGTAAGTATATACGTTGTATTTAGTAACATTCATAATAACATGTAATATATACGTGATCTAAGTATGTATGTAGTATCTAGTAACATTCATAATAACATGTAATATATACATGATGTAAGTATATACGTAGTATCTAGTAACATTCATAACATGTAATATATACATGATGTAAGTATGTATGTAATGTAGTAACATTCCTAATAACATGTAATATATACATGATGTAAGTATATATGTAGTATCTAGTAACATTCCTAATAACATGTAATATATACATGATGTAAGTATATATGTAGTATCTAGTAACATTCCTAATAACATGTAATATATACATGATGTAGGTATATATGTAGTATCTAGTAACATTCCTAATAACATGTAATATATACATGATGTAAGTATATATGTAGTGTCTAGAAACATTCCTAATAACATGTAATATATACATGATGTAAGTATATATGTAGTATCTAGTAACATTCCCAATAACATGTAATATATACATGATGTAAGTATATATGTAGTATCTAGTAACATTCCTAATAACATGTAATATATACATGATGTAGGTATATATGTAGTATCTAGTAACATTCCTAATAACATGTAATATATACATGATGTAGGTATATATGTAGTATCTAGTAACATTCCTAATAACATGTAATATATACATGATGTAAGTATATATGTAGTGTCTAGTAACATTCCTAATAACATGTAATATATACATGATGTAGGTATATATGTAGTATCTAGTAACATTCCTAATAACATGTAATATATACATGATGTAAGTATATATGTAGTATCTAGTAACATTCCTAATAACATGTAATATATACATGATGTAGGTATATATGTAGTATCTAGTAACATTCCTAATAACATGTAATATATACATGATGTAAGTATATATGTAGTGTCTAGTAACATTCATAATAACGTGTAAAATATACAAACCCTGTTTCCATATGAGTTGGGAAATTGTGTTAGATGTAAATATAAACAGAATACAATGATTTGCAAATCATTTTCAACCCATATTCAGTTGAATATGCTACAAAGACAAGATATTTGATGTTCAAACTGATAAACTTTTTGTTGTTGATCCATTAGAAATTGATGCCAGCAACACGTGACAAAGAAGTTGGGAAAGGTGGCGATAAGTACTGATAAAGTTGAGAAATGCTCATCAAACACTTATTTGGAACAACCTACAGGTGTGCAGGCTAATTGGGAACAGGTGGGTGCCATGATTGGGTATAAAAACAGCTTCCCAAAAAATGCTCAGTCTTTCACAAGAAAGGATGGGGCGAGGTACACCCCTTTGTCCACAACTGCGTGAGCAAATAATCAAACAGTATAAGAACAACGTTTCTCTAAGTGCAATTGCAAGAAATTTAGGGATTTCAACAACAATGACCATATACTGTATCAAAAAACGACATCAATCTCTAAAGGATATCACCACATGGGCTCAGGAACACTTTTGAAAACCACTGTCACTAAATACAGTTTGTCACTACATCTGTAAGTGCAAGTTAAAGCTTTACTATGCAAAGCGAAAGCCATTTATCAACAACATCCAGAAACACCGCCGGATTCTCTGGGCTCGAGATCATCTAAGATGGACTGATGCAAAGTGGAAAAGTGTTCTGTGGTCTGACGAGTCCACATTTCAAATTGTTTTTGGAAATATTCAACATTGTGTCATCCGGACCAAAGGGGAAGCGAACCATTCCAGACTGTTATCGACGCAAAGTTGAAAAGCCAACATCTGTGATGGTATGGGGGTGCATTAGTGCCCAAGGCATGGGTAACTTACACATCTGTGAAGGCACCATTAATGCTGAAAGGTACATACAGGTTTTGGAACAACATATGTTGTTATCAGACTAGACTTGATATCATATGTGATATTTCTGCTGGACTTGATATCAGACTAGACTTGATATATGTGATACTTCTGCTAGACTTGATAACATATGTGATATTTCTGCTGGACTTGATATCAGACTAGACTTGATATCATATGTGATATTTCTGCTGGACTTGATATCAGACTAGACTTGATATCAGAGTATGTGATATTTCTGCTGGACTTGGTATCAGACTAGACTTGATATCATATGTGATATTTCTGCTGGACTTCATATCAGACTAGACTTGATATATGTGATACTTCTGCTAGACTTGATAACATATGTGATATTTCTGCTGGACTTGATATCAGACTAGACTTGATATCATATGTGATATTTCTGCTGGACTTGATATCAGACTAGACTTGATATCAGAGTATGTGATATTTCTGCTGGACTTGGTATCAGACTAGACTTGATATCATATGTGATATTTCTACTGGACTTGATATCAGACTAGACTTAATATATGTGATACTTCTGCTACACTTTATATCATATGTGATATTTCTGCTAAACTTGATATCATATGTGATATTTCTGCTGGACTTCATATCAGACTAGACTTGATATTGTGATATTTCTGCTGGACTTGATATCAGAGTATGTGATATTTCTGCTGGACCTCATATCAGACTAGACTTGATATCATATTTGATATTTCTGCTGGACTTTACATCAGACTAGACTTGATATCATATGTGATATTTCTGCTGGACTTGATATCAGACTAGACTTAATATATGTGATACTTTTTCTAGACTTGATAACATGTGATATTTCTGCTAAACTTGATATCATATGTGATATTTCTGCTGGACTTGATATCAGACTAGACTTTATATCATATGTGATATTTCTGCTGGACTTGATATCAGACTAGACTTAATATATGTGATACTTTTGCTAGACTTGATAACATGTGATATTTCTGCTAAACTTGATATCATATGTGATACTTCTGCTGGACTTTATATCAGACTAGACTTGATATCATATGTGATATTTCTGCTGGACTTTATATCAGACTAGACTTGATATCATATGTGATATTTCTGCTGGACTTCATATCAGACAAGACTTGATATCATATGTGATATTTCTGCTGGACTTGATATCAGACAAGACTTAATACATGTGATACTTCTGCTAGACTTGATAACATATGTGATATTTCTGCTAAACTTGATATCATATGTGATATTTCTGCTGGACTTGATATCATATGTGATATTTCTGATGGACTTTATAGCAGACTAGACTTGATATCATATGTGATATTTCTGCTGGACTTGATATCAGACTAGGCTTGATATCATATGTGATATTTCTGCTGGACTTGATATCAGACAAGACTTAATACATGTGATACTTCTGCTAGACTTGATAACATATGTGATATTTCTGCTAAACTTGATATCATATGTGATATTTCTGCTGGACTTGATATCAGACTAGACCTGATATTGTGATATTTCTGCTGGACTTGATATCAGACTAGACTTTATATCATATGTGATATTTCTGCTGGACTTGATATCATATGTGATACTTCTGCTGGACTTTATAGCAGACTAGACTTGATATCATATGTGATATTTCTGCTGGACAACATATCAGACTAGGCTTGATATCATATGTGATATTTCTGCTGGACTTGATATCAGACTAGACTTAATATACGTGATACTTCTGCTAGACTTGATAACATATGTGATATTTCTGCTAAACTTGATATCATATGTGATATTTCTGCTGGACTTGATATCAGACTAGACTTGATATTGTGATATTTCTGCTAGACTTGATATCAGAGGATGTGATATTTCTGCTGGACCTATAGACTAGACTTGATATCAGACGTGATATTTCTGCTAGCCTTGATATCATATGTGATACTTCTGCTAGCATTGATATCATATGTGATATTTCTGCTAGACTTGATATCATATGTGATATTTTCTGCTGGACTTTTATGGGCACAATAGTTTACTCCCATTAGCTACAATGTTAGCCACCTCCCACTTGCCGTATTTTACAACCTAGAATGCATAAAATTAAATTAAAACATGTTTTGCTTGTCTTTCATATGGATTGTGAATAAATAACAACATTAAAAGAAAACACTTGGTTGACTTTTATTTTGAAAAGTACGAATGTAAATCTCGGTTTTGCGTTTTATTTTTATTTGTTCACATTGCTGGCAAATACATACAAACACCAATTTCTTCCTGAAACGATTTGGAAGATGAATGTTAATAATCCTCCCAACGAAATGGCGCCTTTATCGTTTAGATAAGTTTGAATTAGTTTATTTTTGTAGAAAATGTTGTATTGGTTACGAACAAGAGTTGCTATGAAAACGAAACAAAGCCGCTAAATGCTGCGATTGGGTTCACATTTCGTGTCTTTTTATATAGTTCGCATTGAGGAGTTAACGTTGGTAACTATTGGAAGCGCTGAAAGAAGACAACTTGTGAATATCCTAAATGAAAACTCACCTTAGAAGCGTCACTTGTGTGTTTTGTGAAGAAATGTTCACTCTCAGACGGACCACACCTCTTGTGACGTCACGTTGACGTGGAGGCAGCTGGTCCAAGGAGGCGTTCACGTCAACCTCGTAAATTACCCAAGTGTATAAAAATGTACTTTACAAAAACAGTGACTGACTGGATAACGAGTAAATAGATTAGATATAATTGGGATTGAATTGTATATTTAATCTTCGAATAAATATTTTGGGAAAAGGCGAGTCTGAAAACTCAGTGAGTTTTGATCCTCTATCCGTGAACGCCCCGTCTAAGAAACCTTCCTACCGCACGGTGGCAGCACCTCGACACCACCAGGCGGAAGTAGTATTGTTGTCAACGGAAGTGGTGCTGTTGTCAGCTGGTGGTGTTATTATAATCCAGCAGTCACTTCTTCGGCCTGCTTGCTTTTATTTTATTTCTTATCTTCGGAAAACATGAAGAAGTTGTTGGACGGCATCAGAAGGACTTGACTTTTAAATCTGCGGGTCCTGGGAAGAAGCTAACTGACGACAGGAGGCAAGTTGTTTGCCGGAGATAGACAAACATGACGTTGTTTTTTGCTAGACTTGATATCATATGTGATATTTCTACTGGACGTGATATCGGACTAGACTTGATATCAGATGTGATATTTCTGCTGGACTTGATATCGGACTAGACTTGATATCAGATGTGATATTTCTGCTGGACTTGATATCGGACTAGACTTGATATCCATCCATCCATTTTCTACCATTTATTCTCTTTGGGGTTCACGGGGGGGGGGGGGGGGGGGGGGGTTGCGCTGGCGCCTATCTCAGCTACAATCGGGCGGAAGGCCTTACACCCTGGACAAATCGCTACCTCATCGCAGTAGACCTTATATGTGAAAATTCTGCTGGACTTGATATTGTGATATTTCTGCTAGACTTGATATCAGAGTATGTGATATTTCTGCTGGACTTCATATCAGCCTAGACTTGATATCATGTGATATTTCTGTTGGACTTGATATCAGACTAGACTTAATATATGTGATACTTCTGCTAGACTTGATAACATATGTGATATTTCTGCTGGACTTGATATCAGACTAGACTTAATATATGTGATACTTCTGCTAGACTTGATATCATATGTGATATTTCTGCTGGACTTGATATCAGACTAGACTTAATATATGTGATACTTCTGCTAGACTTGATAACATATGTGATATTTCTGCTGGACTTCATATCAGCCTAGACTTGATATCATATGTGATATTCTGTTGGACTTGATATCAGACTAGACTTAATATATGTGATACTTCTGCTAGACTTGATATCATATGTGATATTTCTGCTGGACTTGATATCAGACTAGACTTAATATATGTGATACTTCTGCTAGACTTGATATCATATGTGATATTTCTGCTGGACTTGATATTAGACTAGACTTAATATATGTGATACTTCTGCTAGACTTGATAACATATGTGATATTTCTGCTGGACTTGATATCAGACTAGACTTGATATTGTGATATTTCTGCTAGACTTGATATCAGAGTATGTGATATTTCTGCTGGACTCTATATCAGACTAGACTTGATATCATTGTGATATTTCTGCTGGATTTATAGATTAGACCTGTTATCAGATGTGATATTTCTCCTAACCTTGATATCATATGTGATACTTCTGCTAGACTTGATATCATATGTGATATTCTCTGCTGGACTTTTATGGGCACAATAGTTTACTCCCATTAGCTACAATGTTAGCCACCTCCCACTTGCCGTATTTTACAACCTAGAATGCATAAAATTAAATTAAAACATGTTTTCTTGTCTTTCATATGGATTGTGCTGGATTTGATATCGGACTAGACTTGTTATCATGTGATATTTCTGCTGGGCTTGATTTCGGAGTAGCCTTAATATATGTGATATTTCTGCTGGACCTGATATCAGACTAGACTTGATATCAGATGTAAAATTTCTGCTGGACTTGATATCGGACTAGACTTGATATCATGTGTGATATTTCTGCTGAACTTGATATTGGATTAGACTTGATATCATATATGATACTTCTGCTGGACTTGATATCAGACTAGACTTGTTATATGTGATATTCTGCTTGATATCAGACTAGACTTAATATCATATGTGATATTTCTGCTAGACCTGATATCAGACTAAACTTGATATAATATGTGATATTCCTGCTGGACTTCATATTAGTCTAGACTTGATATCATATGTGATATTTGTGCTGGACTTGATATCGGACTAGACTTGATATCATATGTGATATTTCTGCTGGACTTGATATCGGACTAGACTGGATATATGTGATATTTCTGCTGGACTTGATATCGGACTAGACTTGATATCATATGTGATATTTCTGCTGGACTTGATATCGGACTAGACTGGATATATGTGATATTTCTGCTAGACTTGATATCGGACTAGACTTAATATCAGATGTGATATTTCTGCTAGACCTGATATCAGACTAAACTTGATATAATATGTGATATTCCTGCTGGACTTCATATTAGTCTAGACTTGATATCATATGTGATATTTGTGCTGGACTTGATATCGGACTAGACTTGATATCATATGTGATATTTCTGCTGGACTTGATATCGGACTAGACTGGATATATGTGATATTTCTGCTGGACTTGATATCGGACTAGACTTGATATCATATGTGATATTTCTGCTGGACTTGATATCGGACTAGACTGGATATATGTGATATTTCTGCTAGACTTGATATCGGACTAGACTTGATATCATATGTGATATTGTATGTGATATGGGATGGCATGGCGCAGCGGTAGAGTGGCCATGCGCGACCTGAGGGTCCCCGGTTCAATTCCCACTTAGTACCAACCTCGTCACGTCCGTTGTGTCCTGAGCAAGACACTTCACCCTTGCTCCTGATGGGTGCTGGTTAGCACCTTGCATGGCAGCTCCCTCCATCAGTGTGTGAATGTGTGTGTGAATGGGTAAATGTGGAAGTAGTGTCAAAGCGCTTTGAGTACCTTGAAGGTAGAAAAGCGCTATACAAGTACAACCCATTTATTATTATTATTTATTATATTTCTGCTGGACTTGATATCGGACTAGACTTGATATATGTGATATTTCTGCTGGACTTGATATCAGACTAGACTTGCTATGTGATATTTATTCTGGCCTTGATATCGGACTAGATTTGAAGTAATATGTGATATTTTTGCCGGACTTGATATCAGAGTAGACTTGATATCATATGTGATACTTCTGCTAGACTTGATATCATATGTGATATTTCTGCTGGACTTGATATCATATGTGATATTTCTGCTGGACCTGACATCAGATTAGATTTGATATCATATGTGATATTTCTGCTGGACTTGATATCGGACTAGACTTGCTGTGTGATATTTCTGCTGGACTTAATATTAGACTAGACTTGATATCATATGTGATATTTCCACTGAACTTGATATTAGACTAGACTTAATATCATATGTGATATTCCTGCTGGACTTGATATCATATGTGATATTTCTGCTGGACTTGATATTGGACTAGACTTGATATCAGATGTGATATTTCTGCCAGACTTGATATCAAGTGTGATATTTCTGCCAGCATGTTGCCGTGTCATGTCTTTCCAAGACTTCTCAGCGGGCCCGTCTAGTTGCTGGCTGGCTAAGGCTAAGTCTGCATTAAGCCTGCTGAGAAGAAGACTTTGCTTGCCAGCTGTGTGGAGGATAAAAATGTGCTCTCCTTGTGTGGGGCTGCAAAGTGGTGCAGTTGACAGAGGCCAAAGGAGCTCGGCTGCCAAGCAGCGTGAAGAACCCAGCGAGGGATCCCAGCGAGCAGGAGCAGCGGCTCTGGCCAGGATTGAACAGCAGCAGCGGCCCAAAGTTCTCACCTCCCAGGACGCCATCAGGAACCAGGGTGACACTCACTGGCTTTTCTGCTCACTCAATAAACAATTACAGATGCTAACTGAATAAAGTAGCTAAGCGACTTGGATCAATTCTAACTGAATAAAGTAGCCTTGCTAACTGGATGAATGCTAACAGTATAAAGTAGCTATGCTAACTACATAACTGCTAAGTAGAAGATGCTGTGCTTGTAGTGAAAAGAGAGCTGGAGGCTGAAGCTGCTGCACTGGCAGAAAAAGACAAGGCAGACACTGCAGAGGTTGGTTGTCTTTTTCCGCTCTAATCCTGTTTTTGGAAGCGCTTGAAGAGTTCTTCGCCTCCACAGGGAACCAACCTGGCCCCAAAAGTGCATCCCTGTTTGTCGGTGTCAGGTGTGTACTTCACCTGCCCGCTGACAGGAGCCACGCTCACCAGGGCGCAGAGGGAAGGCCACATTAAGGAGGCCATCTTAAAGGTGCGTCCTGCATGTTGTACGATTAGGATCATTGATAACAAACATGTGTTGACGTGTTGTATGATCATTAGTAACAAACGTGTTGACATGTATGATCATTAGTAACAAACTTGTTTGTCATGTATGATCAGTAATAAAAAATGTGTTGACATGTTTTATGATCATTAATAACAAACATGAGTTGATATGTATGATCATTAATAACAAACATGTGTTGACATGTCTGATCATTAATAACAAACATGTGTTGACATGTATGATTATTAATAACAAACATGTGTTGACATGTATGATCATTAGTAACGAATGTGTTGACATGTATTATTAACAAACTTGTGTTGACATGTCTGATTATTAATAACAAACATGTGTTGACATGTATGATTATGAATAACAAACATGTGTTGACGTATATGATTATTAATAACAAACATGTGTTGACATGTATGATTATAATAAACATATGTTGACATGTATGATTATTAATAACAAACATGTGTTGACATGTATGATCATTAGTAACGAATGTGTTGACATGTATTATTAACAAACTTGTGTTGACATGTATGATTATTAATAACAAACATGTGTTGACATGTATGATTATGAATAACAAACATGTGTTGACGTATATGATTATTAATAACAAACATGTGTTGACATGTATGATTATAATAAACATGTGTTGACATGTATGATTATTAACAAACATGTGTTGACATGTATGATTATTAATAACAAACATGTGTTGACATGTATGATTATTAACAAACATGTGTTGACATGTATGATTATTAATAACAAACATGTGTTGACATGTATGATCATTAGTTACAAACATGTGTTGACGTGTATGATTATTAATAACAAACATATGTTGACATGTATGATCATTAGTAACAAACGTGTTGACATGTATGATCATTAGTAACAAACATGTGTTGACATGTATGATTATAATAAACATGTGTTGACATGTATGATCGTTAATAACAATCATGTGTTGACAAGTGTGATTAATAACAAATGTGTTGCCATGTATGTTTATTAATAACAAACATGTGATTATAATAAAAGTGTTGACTTGTATGATCATTGACAAACATGTATGATCAGTAATAACAACATGTGTTGACATGTATGATTATGAATACTTACCATGTTCTTAGCGCTTTGAAGAGGATGCAGTGGAAGCGTCTGTGATGATGATCCACACTTTTAACAAAGACAAAGAAAAAGTCAAGGCTGCTGTGGACATCATAAGCAAGTAAGATGAACTCAAAATTCACTCGGAAAGAAACTTATTACCTTTTTTATGTTTTCGCAGGTATGTGGAAAACATTTGTAAGAATCCTTCCGAAGACAAATACAGGAAGCTGAAAGTCAGCAACAAAGTCTTTCAGGTGAGTCTGACACTGCTGCCACCTGCTGGTTAGATAGTGTGATGCATCCTGCTGCCACCTGTTGGTTAGATAGTGATGCATCCTGCTGCCATCTGCTGGTTAGATAGTGTGATGCATCCTGCTGCCACCTGCTGGTTAGATAGTGATGCATCCTGCTGCCACCTGCTGGTTAGATCGTGTGATGCATCCTGCTGCCACCTGCTGATTAGATAGTGTGATGCACACTGCTGCCACCTGCTGGTTAGATAGTGTGAACGTATATAGTGTCATTCTTTTTTTAATGGTGGCGATAAAGAAAGTGTTGCCTTAAACTCACTTACTTCCCAGGGTCCCTGAAGGCAACGCCCCTTAGGCTTTTGCTGATTGGACTGTCATGAGGCCACCCCTTGCAAGCGCTCCCCGTAAAAAAGGCTCGAAAGTCTGAGTCTATAAAAAAAGACAATATATAAAAGTGAAAATGACATTTAACCTGACCAAGCTTTTATTTTGAAATACATTTGTGTTTTCCTACCGCTTTGATAGGAGAGAAGTGATGTTGTGTGCTGCTGCTTGCAGGACAAGGTCGGGGCTGTAGAGGGCAGCAGAGAGTTCCTGCAGGCGCTGGGCTTCACCAGCCACATGCTTCCTGTCGAAGGTACTTTGCCACTTCCAGTGTGGCCTGCCAGGTGTCCTCATGTGTCTCCCGGCGTGCAGAGGCGGAACAAGAGTTCCTGCTGTTGCCGGAGCAGAGCGCAGACGCCCTGGAACTGATGAAGGAACGGCGAGATCGTCTCCAGCGCGGCCAGCCGCTCCGAGCCCAGCTGGACCGCCGGCCTCAAGCTTTCCGAGCGTCAGACCACGCCACGCGCTTCCAGCTGCCGCCAGACTTCTACAACCTGAGCGCTGAGGAGCTGAAGAAGGAGCAGCAGCACAGGTAGACCAGCGCTGTCCCACCCACGTTCTGTGTGGCTGTAGGCAACCTCCGCTCTGTTGCCCTGGTCAGGAGCGATCTGGTGGAGAAGAACTCCATGCTGCGCACCAAAGCCATGAGAGAACGGGACGAGCAGCGAGAGAGGAGGAAGTACAACTACGCTCTGCTGCGGGTTCGACTTCCTGATGGAACGCTGCTGCAGGGTCGGTGATGCAAATATGACACAGTGCAGTGACATCGTCCCCTGCTGACATGTGACACAATTCAGTGACATCGTCAGGTGGTAACATGTTACAAAATGCAGTGACATCAGCAAGTGGTGACATGCGACACGTGACAATGCAGTGACATCGTCACGTGGTGACATTTGACACAATGCAGTGACATCGTCACATGGTGACATTTGACACAATGCAGTGACATCATCACGTGGTGACATGAGACACGTGACAGTGCAGTGACATCGTCACGTGGTGACATTTGACACAATGCAGTGACATGCTGCGACAAGTGACAGTGCAGTGACATCGTCACATGGTGACATTTGAAACAATGCAGTGACATGCTGCGACAAGTGACAGTGCAGTGACATCGTCACGTGGTGACATTTGACACAATGCAGTGACATCATCACGTGGTGACATGCGACACGTGACAGTGCAGTGACATCGTCACGTGGTGACATTTGACAATGCAGTGACATCGTCACGTGGTGACATTTGACACAATGCAGTGACATCATCACGTGGTGATATGCGACACGTGACAGTGCAGTGACATCGTCACGTGGTGACATTTGACACAATGCAGTGACATCATCACGTGGTGACATGCGACACGTGACAGTGCAGTGACATCGTCACGTGGTGACATTTGACAATGCAGTGACATCGTCACGTGGTGACATTTGACACAATGCAGTGACATCATCACGTGGTGATATGCGACACGTGACAGTGCAGTGACATCGTCACGTGGTGACATTTGACACAATGCAGTGACATCACGTGGTGACATGAGACACGTGACAGTGCAGTGACATCGTCACATGGTGACATTTGAAACAATGCAGTGACATCATCACGTGGTGACATGCTGCGACAAGTGACAGTGCAGTGACATTTGACACAATGCAGTGACATCACGTGGTGACATGCGACACGTGACAGTGCAGTGACATCGTCACGTGGTGACATTTGACACAATGCAGTGACATAATCACATGGTGACATGCGAAACGTGACAGTGTAGTGTCACGTGGTGACATTTGACACAATGCAGTGACAATCACATGGTGACATGCGAAACGTGACAGTGTAGTATCACGTGGTGACATTTGACACAGTGCAGTGACATAATCACATGGTGACATGCGAAACGTGACAGTGTAGTGTCACGTGGTGACATTTGACACAATGCAGTGACATCATCACGTGGTGATATGCGACACGTGACAGTGCAGTGACATCGTCACGTGGTGACATTTGACACAATGCAGTGACATCACGTGGTGACATGAGACACGTGACAGTGCAGTGACATCGTCACATGGTGACATTTGAAACAATGCAGTGACATCATCACGTGGTGACATGCTGCGACAAGTGACAGTGCAGTGACATTTGACACAATGCAGTGACATCACGTGGTGACATGCGACACGTGACAGTGCAGTGACATCGTCACGTGGTGACATTTGACACAATGCAGTGACATAATCACATGGTGACATGCGAAACGTGACAGTGTAGTGTCACGTAGTGACATTTGACACAATGCAGTGACAATCACATGGTGACATGCGAAACGTGACAGTGTAGTGTCACGTGGTGACATTTGACACAGTGCAGTGACATAATCACATGGTGACATGCGAAACGTGACAGTGTAGTGTCACGTGGTGACATTTGACACAAAGCAGTGACATCATCACGTGGTGACGTGACAATGCAGCGACATCGTCACGTGGTGACATTTGTGACATCACGTGGTATGTTGTTACAATGCAGTGACATCACGTGGTAACGTAACAATACAGTGACATCGTCACTGGTGACACAACGCACTGACATCACGTGATGACACGTGACAATGCAGTGACATCATCATGTGTTGACATGTGACAAAATGCGGCGACATCACGTGGTCACACAATGCAGTGACATCACGTGGTGATATTTGACACAGTGCGGTGACATCATTACGTGTTGACATGTGGCACAATGCCGTGACATCATCACTGGTGGCACAAAGCATTAACATGTGACACAATGTAGTGACATCATCACTGGTGACACAATGCAGTGACATCACGTGGTGACACAATGCACTGACATGTGACAATGCCGTGACATCATCACGTGGTGACATGTGACAAAATATGGCGACATCATGTGGTCACACAATTCAGGGAAATTATCACGTGGTGACATTTGACACAATGCAGTGACATCATTACGTGATGACATATGACACAATGCACTGACATGTGACGCAATGCAGTGACATCATCACCTGGTGACGTAGCAAAACGCAGTGACATAGCGTGGTGACACAATGCACTGACGTGACGCAATGCAGTGACATCACGTGGTGACAATGCACTAACATGTGACGCAATGCAGTGACATCATCACCTGGTGACATGTGGCAAAATGCAGTGACCTCATCACCTGGTGCCATGTAACACAATGCAGTGACATCACGTGGTGACACAATGCAGTGACATCATCACGTGGTGACATGTGACCGCCCTCAGGGACCTTCTACGCCTGGGAGCGACTCCCTGCGCTGTACGACTTCGTGCGAGACTCCCTGCGGGACGGCTGGCAGCCCTTTGATCTCCTGGCTCCAGGAGGCGTCAAACTGCAGGAGTCGGAAGACGTCGCTCTCGCCGAGTGTAACCTGGTGAGTATCCTTGGAATGTTCTTAACTCCTGTTTGCAAGCCAGGCTCGAATCAATAATAATAATAACAACAATAATAATGATGATGTTGATACAGAGGTCAAAGTAGGTTCATCAACAACCTTCTTGTCTTTTGCTGAGTTGACACACTTAGCTTGGAATGCAGGATTTATTCTCACTCAGCAGAAAATGTTAACAGAACAGCACGGTGGAAGAGGGGTTAGTGTGTCTGCCTCACAATACCAAGGTCCTGTGTTCGATCCTGCGCTCGGGATCTTTCAGTGTGGAGTTTGCATGTCCTCCCCGTGACTGCGTGGGTTCCCTCCGGGTACTCCGGTTTCCTCCCGCCTCCAAAGACATGCACCTGGGGATAGGTTGATTGGCAACACTAAATTGGCCCTAGTGTGTGAATGTTGTCTGTCGCCTTCCGCCCGAATGCAGCTGAGATAGGCTCCAGCACGATCCCGAACGGAACAAGCGGTAGAAAATGTCAAAATATCACTTATCTATATACGTGGTGTGTATACACATACAAGTTGGTATACATTCAATGTACTATAAATACAATAAAGTATACATACTACGTACTGTGTATACTAGGGATGCACCGAATAATCGGTAACCGAATATATTCGGCCGAATATGGCAAAAAAAGCCACATTCGGCCTTCGGTGGAATGAGTTAAATGCAAGGCTGAATAGTGGCGTGTGACGCAATTTTTTGACGAGGTGACGCAATCAACCAACGTGCGGTGACGTTGTAACCCGGCACCTTCGGAAAAATGTCAGCAGTGTGGAGATATTTTAAGGTGTCGGAAAGTGACAAAAGTATTGCAGTTTGCAACGAATGTTCAGCCAAACTGTCTCGAGGAGGTGCCTCGTGGCCGACGTCTTTGAGAGGGCGAAAAAGTTTGCGACTGACAGTGCCAAAAGCAAACGGAATTACAAAGAATGTAATGGAATTTATGGCTTTGGATGAACAACCGTTTAGTGTTGTGGAGGACATTGGCTTTCGGAGACTCATGGAGCACATTGAGCCCCGTTACACAATACCAAGCAGACGGTATTTCTCTGATGTGTGTTCTTTACATTGTGTGTGTGCTGTTTACATTATTAGCCTGTTGTGTAGGCTACCTATATAAGTGTATGAGGTTACAAGCATACACTTATTGAGATTTAGTGGGGCCTCTGTTTACATTATTAGCCTGTTGTGTACCTGTATAAGTGTATGAGGTTACAAGCATACACTTATTGAGATTTAGTGGGGCCTCTGTTTACATTATTAGCCTGTTGTGTAGGCTACCTATATAAGTGTATGAGGTTACAAGCATACACTTATTGAGATTTAGTGGGGCCTCTGTTTACATTATTAGCCTGTTGTGTAGGCTACCTATATAAGTGTATGAGGTTACAAGCACACACTTATTGAGATTAAGTGGGGCCTCTGTTTACATTATTAGCCTGTTGTGTAGGCTACCTATATAAGTGTATGACGTTACAAGCACACACTTAATTGAGATTTACTTGAGCCTTCTGTTTACATTATTAGTTTATCTACTGTGGCTAAGCAGACTTTTGCCAAAAGGACAATAATTCATTTGTTGTGGGTTTATTCACTTTAATGCACTTTATTTTTTTTTGCAATGCATGTTTTGTTTGAAGGCCTAATATGAATGAAAAACTTTGTGCTTTTTTTGAAAAGCAAAGGCTACTGGAATATTAAAAAAATGTCAATATTCAATAAAAATTTACTTTATTTAAAAAACATGTCTAAAAATGTATTCTAAGCTATTTATGCAATATAAAAAAAATTGTGAAAAACTGCATTCATTATTCGGTATTCAGTATTCGGCCAAGCGTTTAAATTTTATTCGGCTTCGGCCACAAATTTTCTTTTCGGTGCATCCCTAGTGTATACTATATTGGATGTATACATACAAGGTAGTATACATATAATATAGAATACATACACGGTGATAGAGTATGAATGTCATACCATGATTGTTTTGTGTCTCAGGTTCCTGCAGCCTTGTTGTCGTTGGCGTTTGACGCGGCCGTGCAGGCGGACATCGCAGCCGTGCAACAGGCCGACGTCGCAGCCGCAGGAGGAAGAACTATCCTAAAAGACCAACTCGTGGAAAGCATTCAGACACTGACCTGAGGATCCCATCTTCATCTCTGGAACTACTTTCCTATCGTCGTTTATGAACGCTAATGTCTGCTAGCATCACACCCGTCTAGGCGGTATATTGAACGTGAGTGAGTCCATGTTTTACATGCACTAATAGTTGCAACAATGACTTCAACACTACACACACCTGACCAGGTAGAAAGAAAGAAAGGAGGGACAAGTGGAACGCCTTTTTCCCGCCATGTCGTGCTGCTGGAAGCAACTTGCTGTCACACATGTTGTCATAAATACTGTAACAAATATTGTAATAAATACTATAATAAATATTGTCATACATACTATAACTAATGTTGTAATAAATACTATAAATATTGTCATAAATACTAAAAACTATGATAAATATTGTAATAGAAATACTGTAATAAATTCTGTATGCATACTGTAACTATTGTAAAATTGTAATAAATACTGTTATGTACTGTCATAAATACTGTAACAAATATTGTAATAAATACTATAAATATTGTCATAAATACTAAAATCTATGATAAATATTGTAATAGAAATACTGTAATAAATGCTGTATGCATACTGTAACTAATATTGTAAAATTGTAATAAATATCGTAATACTATAATGCAATACTGTGTTATATACATAACTACTGTCAAATACTGTAACAAATATTGTAATAAATACTATAGTCATAAATACTGTAACTAATATTGTAATAAATACTATATTCTCAAATACTGTAACCAATATTGTAATACTATAATAAATATTGTCATAAATACTATAACTAATGTAATAAATACTATAAATATTGTCATAAATACTAAAAACTATGACAAATACTGTAATAAATGCTGTATGCATACTGCAACTAATATTGTAAAACTAATATCGTAATGCTGTAATAAATACGGATAACAAAAAAAAGGTTACAAATACTGTAGTACATATTGTAATACTGTAACAAATATTGTCATATATAAATACTGTAAAATATGTCATAATTACTGTAATACATATGTAATAAATAGTATAATGTAATACATACTGAAATAAATACTATAATAACTATTGTAATAAATGCTATAAATATTGTCATAAATACTGTAACTAATATTGTAATAAATACTATAAATATTCTCATAAATACTGTAACCAATATTGTAATAAATACTATAATAAATATTGTCATAAATACTATAACTAATGTAATAAATACTAAAAATATTGACATAAATACTAAAAACTATGACAAATACTGTAATAAATGCTGTATGCATACTGCAACTAATATTGTAAAACTAATATCGTAATGCTGTAATAAATACTGTTAACAAAAAATTTTTACAAATACTGTAGTACATATTGTAATACTGTAACAAATATTGTCATATATATATAAATACTGTAAAATATGTCATAATTACTGTAATACATATGTAATAAATAGTATAATATTGTAATACATACTGTAATAAATACTATAATAACTATTGTAATAAATGCTATAAATATTGTCATAAATACTGTAACTAATATTGTAATACATACTATAATAAATATTGTCAGAAATACTGTAACAAATACTATGATAAATATTGTAATATAAATACTGTAATAAATGCTGTATGCATACTTTGACTAATATTGTAAAACTAATAAATATCGTAATGCTGTAATAAGCACTGTAATAAATACTGTTATATACTGTAATAAATACTGTTAACAAAAAAATTGTAACAAAGACTGTAGTACATATTGTAATACTGTAATAAATATTGTCATACATTTAAATACTGTAAAACATTGTCATAATTACTGTAATACATACGTAATAGTATAATATTGTAATACATGCTGTAATAAATACTATAACGTGTCAAATACTGTAAAATAAATATTGTCAAATACTGTAATACATATGTAATAATTATTGTAATACATACTGTTATAAATACTATAATAAATACTGTAACATATTAGGAATACTGTAATAAATGTGTAAAAAAAAAATGTAATACTGGTAACACTATAATAAATACTATAACAAATATTGTAATAAATACTATAGTAAATATTTAAATATTCTAATAAATATTGTCATAAATCATGTAATAAATACTATACTGCATATTGTCATGAATACTGTAATATGTAATAAATACAAAAATATTGTATTACATACTAAAATAAAATATTGTAATACTATTGTACATATAATACTGTGACAAATATTCCAATAAATACTGTAATAAGTACTTTAATACTGTAATAAATACTATAATAAAAATTTAATAAATACTAACAAATACTTAATCAATTTTGTAATGAATACTAACAAATTCTCTAATAAATATTGTAATATATAATTATAAAACTTTATTAACAGTAGATACATGTAATACATTATAAAACTTTATTAACAGTACAAAGATATAAGTTATTATACAACTTAATTAACACTACATAAATATAATAAGATATTAAAAAACTTTATTAACAGTAAATAGAAATAGAATAGAATAGAAAGCACCTTATTGATCCCTGGGGGATCAATAAGTTATTATAAAACTTTATAAGTTGTAACACAATGTTTAGTTTTGCTTTCATTGATCAAACACGCCAAGTTTTACCTGAAAGGTGCACTCAAAGCGTTTCTGGCCTCGTATTAGAAATGCTCATTCTTGTCTGGCAGACAAAAGAAAAAAAACATTTTCTTCCGATTTAATGAACTTTATCTTCAAGTATTCTTCCACAACAGAGACGATACATCTTATAAAACATCTGTTCACTGGCTCTACCTGTGCAGGTACACAACGAGCTTGTCCAGGGTGGGAAAGAATGCGTCTTATATACACAAATACAAGGAGGGGTGTGTGTGTGTACGTGTGGTTCACACATCTGTGCGTGTGGTCCGCACACACACACCTGTGCGTGTAGTTCGCACACACACACCTGTGCGTGTAGTTCGCACACACACTTGTGCGTGTAGTTCGCACACACACCTGTGCGTGTAGTTTGCGCACACACCTGTGCGTGTAGTTTGCGCACAGACTTGTGCGCGTGGTCCACACACACACCTGTGCGTGTGGTCAACACACCTGTGCGCGTCTTCAACAAACATGTGCGCGACTTCAACACACCTGTGACCTGGGAGCAGCACACTGCCAACAGTTCTTAGGCTGGGGCCAAAGTGGGAGCGGCGCTGGCCAGCGGCAGAGCGGCCATGTTGGAGGGTGTGACGTCCATCAGGTCTTCTCCTTCGGTGGACGACTTCTCTGTGACTGAACCTGAAGGCAAGGAGGAAGAGTCAGCTAAGTTATCTTCATCATCATTATTATTATCATTATTGCCATTATAATTATCATCAATATCATTATTATCATCATTATTACAGTACATGACTTTTAATGAATACACAATTGAAGTGATAAAGTAGTAAACACACTTTGTGTGATGTTTGCTCCTTTGAGCACAAAAGCCTTTTATTGACACTTATGGAACAGAATCAATAACACCTGTATATACCATCATATATACCAGTGGTCCCATCACTCGATTGGTACCGGGCCGCAAAAGAAATTTTTATTAAAAAAAAAATAATTTTTGTTAAATCAACATAAAAAACACAAGATACACTTAAAATGTGTGCACCAACCTTAAAAACTCCCTTTTACATGACAATAAAAAATAAATAAAAATAAAATCTCCCCCCCATATATATCGTTGTATATACCATCTTATATGTCAGTGGTTCTCAACCTTTTTTCAGTGATGTACCCCTTGTGGACATATTTTTAATTCAAGTACCCCCTAATCCAGGGGTCGGGAACCTTTTTTGCCGGGAGCCATGAAAGCCAAATATTTCAAAATGTATTTCCGTGAGAGCCATATAATAGTTTTTTAACACTGAATACAACTAAATTCATGCGTTTTTAAGTACATATAAGTATAATAGGTCTCTTATCCTTTTTAATAACATTGTTATTCTAAAGTTAACCAATAATAAATATCATACTTCTTACCATTAATGCGACATCTTGGACAGGTGTGATAAAAAACGGATGGTTGGATTAAAATGCATGAGAATGTTTTATAATTGGAACTTTATTCTTAACAATGTGATTACCAGTGGAATTATTAATTACTTATCGTGTTAAGCAATGGCAGCTAAGATTTATCTGAGAGCCAGATGCAGTCATCAAAAGAGCCACATCTGGCTCTAGAGCCATAGGTTCCCTACCCCTGCTCTAAACAGAGAAAAGCATTTTTGGTTGAAAAAAACAGATGAAGTAAAATACAGCACTAGGTCATCAATTTGTGATTTATTAAATTGTATAACAGTGCAAAATATTGCTCATTTGTAGTGGTCTTTCTTGAACTATTTGGAGAAAAAGATATAAAAATAACTAAAAACTTGTTGAAAAATAAACAAGTGATTCAATTATAAATAAAGATTTCCACACATAGAAGTAATCATCAACTCAAAGTGCCCTCTTTGGGGATTGTAATAGAGATCCATCTGGATTCATCAACTTCATTCTAAACATTTCTTTACCATCAATATTTATGGAACATGTCCACAAAAAATCTAGCTGTCAACACTGAATATTGCATTGTTTGCATTTCTTTTCACAGTTTATGAACTTACATTCACATTGTGTTGAAGTATTATTCAATAAATATAAAGGATTTTTGGATTGTTGCTATTTTTAGAATATTTTTAAAAAATCTCACGTACTCCTTGGCATACCTTCAAGTACCCCCAGGGGTAAGCGTACCCCCATTTGAGAACCACTGCTATATGCCCTCATATAGATCGTTGTATATACCATAATAGATTATCGTATATACCATCATATAGATCCTCATATATATTGTCGTATATATCATCGCATATACCATCATATATATATTGTTGTATATACCATCATATAGATCGTCGTATATACCATTATATATTATCGTGTATACATCATATATATCATCGTATATACTATCATATAGATTGGCGTTTATATCGTCGTATATACCATCATATATATAATCGTACATACCATCATATATATCGTACATACTATCATATATATCGTACATACCATGATATAGATCATCATTTATAGCGTCATATATAGCAACGTATACAGTATATCATCGTATATACCATCATATATAGAATCATACATATCATAATAATTTTATTATTATGTATCGCTATATCGTAATATCGCTGAAATTGGCTCCATTCTGTCCACTAAAGACGCTGAGATCATTATCCATGCGTTTGTTACGTCTCGCCTCGACTACTGTAACGTATTATTTTCGGGTCTCCCCATGTCTAGCATTAAAAGATTACAGTTGGTACAAAATGCGGCTGCTAGACTTTTGACAAGAACAAGAAAGTTTGATCACATTACGCCTGTACTGGCTCACCTGCACTGGCTTCCTGTGCACTTAAGATGTGACTTTAAGGTTTTACTACTTACGTATAAAATACTACACGGTCTAGCTCCATCCTATCTTGCCGATTGTATTGTACCATATGTCCCGGCAAGAAATCTGCGTTCAAAGGACTTCGGCTTATTAGTGATTCCCAAAGCCCAAAAAAAGTCTGCGGGCTATAGAGCATTTTCCGTTCGGGCTCCAGTACTCTGGAATGCCCTCCCGGTAACAGTTCGAGATGCCACCTCAGTAGAAGCATTTAAGTCTCACCTTAAAACTCATTTGTATACTCTAGCCTTTAAATAAACTCCCTTTTTAGACCAGTTGATCTGCCGTTTCTTTTCTTTTTCTTCTATGTCCCACTCTCCCTTGTGGAGGGGGTCCGGTCCGATCCGGTGGCCATGTACTGCTCGCCTGTGTATCGGCTGGGGACATCTCTGCGCTGCTGATCCGCCTCCGCTTGTGATGGTTTCCTGCTGGCTCCACTGTGAAAAGGACTCTCGCTGCTGTGTTGGATCCGCTTTGGACTGGACTCTCGCGACTGTGTTGGATCCATTGTGGATTGAACTCTCACAGTATCATGTTAGACCCGCTCGACATCCATTGCTTTCCTCCTCTCTAAGGTTCTCATAATCATCATTGTCACCGACGTCCCACTGGGTGTGAGTTTTCCTTGCCCTTATGTGGGCCTACCGAGGATGTCGTGGTGGTTGGTGCAGCCCTTTGAGACACTAGTGATTTAGGGCTATATAAGTAAACATTGATTGATTGATTGATAATATATATCATTGTGTATACCATCATATATGTCGTTGTATATACCATCCTATATATCAACGTATACAGTATATCGTCGTGTATACCATCATATATATCATCGTATATATCATTGTATGTATCATACCATCAATGACTGTGCAAATGTGAATGTTTTCTTCAGGAAGTTGTCATAAATCTCAACCAAATATACCATCATATATTAGCGTGTATACATCATATATATCATCGTATATACCATCATATAGATCGTCGTTTATATCGTCGTATATACCATCAAATATTATCGTATACACCATCATATAGATCGTCGTTTATATCGTCGTATATACCATCAAATATTATCGTATATACCATCATATATATCGTACATACCATGATATAGATCATCATTTATACCGTCATATATATCAACGTATACAGTATATCATCGTATATACCATCATATATAACATCATACATATCATAATATATATAATTGTGTATACCATCATATATATCGTCGTATATACCATCCTATATATCAATGTATACAGTATATCGTCGTAAATACAATCATATATATCATCGTATATATCATTGCATGTATCATACCATCAATGACTGCAAATGTGAATGTTTTCTTCAGGCAGTTGTCATAAATCTCAACCAAAATCGATCAAAAGCTTTAGCATCATCCAGATTCACCATTCATCACTGACTATCACTTTCATCCAGTCATCACTGAATATGACTCATTCATTCATCTTTTAATATGATTGACCAACTCACCGCTCTGCGTGGAGACGATGATGCAGTCGTCGTCATCTTCTGTGTCAGCTTGGAAACCGTCAGCCTCCTCCGCCTGAAGGGGGAGGAGCACGTCAGCAGGTGACGGCCATAGACGCAGAGGTCAAATGTGGCGTTGCCCCTTCGTGCTAGAGGTCAAATGTGGTGTCAACTGTTCATGCTGGAGGTCAAATGTGGTGTCAACTTTTAATGCTAGAGGTCAAATGTGGCGTCATGCTAGAGGTCAAATGTGGCGTTACCCGGTCATGCTAGAGGTCAAATGTGATGTTACCTGCTCATGCTCAAGGTCAAATCTGCTGTTACCTGTTCATGCTCAAGGCCAAATGTGGTGTTACCTGTTCATGCTAGAGGTCAAATGTGGCATCATGCTGGAGGTCAAAAGTGGCATCATGCTAAAGGTCAAATGTGGCGTTACTTGTTCATGCTCGAGGTCAAATGTGGCATCAGCTAGAGGTCAAATGTGGTGTTACTCGTTCATGCTCAAGGTCAAATGTGGCGTCATGCTCGAGGTCAAATGTGGCGTCATGCTAGAGGTCAAATGTGGCACCATGCTCGAGGTCAAATGTGGCATCATGTTCGAGGTCAAATGTGGCATCATGCTAGAGGTCAAATGTGGCATTACTTGTTCATTCTACAGGTCAAATGTGGCATCATGCTAGAAGTCAAATGTGGCATCATGCTGGAGGTCAAAAGTGGCATCATGCTAAAGGTCAAATGTGGCGTTACTCGTTCAAGCTAGAGGTCAAATGTGGCATCAGCTAGAGGTCAAATGTGGTGTTACTCGTTCATGCTCAAGGTCAAATGTGGCGTCATGCTCGAGGTCAAGTGTGGCATCATGCTCGAGGTCAAATGTGGCATTACTTGTTCATTCTACAGGTCAAATGTGGCGTCATGCTAGAGGTCAAATATGGCATTACTCATTCATTCTAGAGGTCAAATGTGGCGTGATGCTAGAGGTCAAATCTGTCTTGATGCTAGAGGTCAAATCTGTCTTGATGCTAGAGGTCAAATGTGGCATCATGCTAGATGTCAAATGTGGCAATTCTCATTCACTCTAGGGGTCAAATGTGGCATCATGCTAGAGGTCAAATGTGTCATCACGCTAGAGGTCAAATGTGGCGTCACGCTAGAGGTCAAATGTGGCGTCACGCTAGAGTTTAAATGTGGCGTCAAGCTAGAGGTCAAATGTGTCATCATGCTAGAGGTCAAATGTGGCGTCATGTTAGGGGTTAAATGTGTCATCACGCTAGAGGTCAAATGTGGCGTCATGTTAGGGGTTAAATGTGTCATCACGCTAGAGGTCAAATGTGTCATCGCTCTAGAGGTCAAATGTGGCGTCATGTTAGAGGTCAAATGTGTCATCACGCTAGAGGTCAAATGTGGCGTTACCCGTTCATGCTCGCCGCAGCGCTTCATGAATTTGGTGATGGACATGCTGCCGGCGCTCTTCCTCTTGTTGGAGGCGGCCCAGGAGGCGGAGGAGGTCTGGGGCGTGCTGGGGGAGTTCCCCCGGGAGCCGGTGGCCACCTGATTCTCTTCCCGGGAGGACTCGTCTCGAGCGCGGCAGGTGAGGTAGGACCAGTGGCACGGCACAGGCAGAGTGTCCAGGGAGTAGTGTGTCAGCACGTCAGCGTGCACGTACCAGCAGCAGCGTCTGTAGGTGGAGCGCTTCTCGTACACCGCGTTGTTCTTGATCAGACGCTTCACCTGGATCCTGCAACACACAACATTCGCACACCTTATCAACATCAACAAACATTATCTTCAGCAACAAACATTTTCATCACGCATTATCTTCAGCACCAAATATCTTCAGCAACAAACAATATCGTCAAGCATTATCGCTAACAACAAATATCTTCATCAACAAACATTATCTTCGGCAACAAACATTATCGTCCATCATTATCGCCAGCAACAAATATTATCTTCATCAACAATCATTATCTTCAGCAACAAACATTATCATCACGCATTATCTTCAGCACCAAATATCTTTAGCAACAAACAATATCGTCAAGCGTTATCGCTAACAACAAATATTATCTTCATCAACAAACATTATCTTCAGCAACAAACATTATCGTCCATCATTATCGCCAGCAACAAATATCTTCATCAACAAACATTATCTTCAGCAACAAACAGTATCGTCAAGCATTATCTCCAGCAACAAATATCTTCAGCAACAGTATCGTCAAACATTATCGCCAGCAACAAACATTATCGTCAAGCATTATCGCCAGCAACAAATATCTTCAGCATCAAACATTATCATCAAGCATTATCTCCAGCAACAAACAGTATCGTCAAACATTATCGCCAGCAGCAAACATTATCGTCAAGCATTATCGCCAGCAACAAATATTATCTTCAGCAACAAACATTATCGTCAAGCATTAACTTCAGCAACAAACAGTATCGTCAAACATTGTCGTCAGCAACAAACATTATTCAAGCATTACCGCCAGCAACAAACATTATCATCAAACATTATTGCAGCAACAAACATTATCGTCAGGCATTGTTGACAGCAAAAACATTGTCAAGCATTATCGCCAGCAGCAAACATCAACGTCAGCAACAAACAGTATTGTCAGCAACAAACATTATCGCCAGGAACAAACATTATTGCCAGCAATAAACATTGTCGCCAGCAACAAACATTATCGCCAGCAACAAACATTGTCACCAGCAACAAACATTGTCGCCAGCAACAAACGTTATTGTCAAGCATTATCGCCAGCAGCAAAAATCATCAGCAACAAAAATTATCATCAAACATTATTGCAGCAACAAACATTATCGTCAGGCATTGTTGACAGCAAAAACATTGTCAGGCATTATCGTCAGCAACAAACATTATCGTTAAACATTGTTGACAGCAAAACCATTGTCAAGCATTATCATCAGCAACAAACATTATTTCCAGCAACAAACATTATCGCCAGCCACAAACATTATAGTCAAGCAATAAACATTATCCTCAGCAACAAACTGCTGTCAATAATGCTGTAAGCATTATTGACAGCAAAAAACATTTTCGAGCATTATCAACAGCAACAAGCATTATCGATAGCAACAAACATTATCGTCAAGCATTATTGATAGCAACAAACATTATCTTTAGTAACAAACAGTCAAACATTATCCTCAACAACAAACATTATCACCAGCAACAAACATTATCGCCAGCAAGAAACATTATCGTCAAGCATTATCGACAGCAAAAACAAAATTTTCAAGCATTATCAACAGCAACAACCAGCAACAAACATTATCGTCAAGCATTATTGATAGCAACAAACATTATGGTCAAACATTATCGCCAGGAACAAATATTATCTTCAGCAACAAACTTTATTGTCATACATTATCGTCAGCAACAAACATTATCGTTAAACATTGTTGACAGCAAAAACATTGTCAAGTATTATTATCAGCAACAAACATTATCGCCAGCAACAAACATTATTGCCAGCCACAAACATTATCGTCAAGCAATAAACATTATCCTCAGCAACAAACATTATCGTCAAGCATTATTGACAGCAAAAAACATTTTCAAGCATTATCAACAGCAACAAGCATTATCGATAGCAACAAACATTATCTTTAGTAACAAACATTATAATCAAACATTATCCTCAACAACAAACATTTTCACCAGCAACAAACATTATTGTCAAGCATTATCGACAGCAAAAACAACATTTTCAAGCATTATCAACAGCAACAAACATTATCGTCCAGCATTATTGATAGCAACAAACATTATCTTTAGTAACAAACATTATGGTCAAACATTATCACCAGCAACAAATATTATCTTCAGCAACAAACATTATTGTCATACATTATCTTCAGCAACAAACATTATCGCCAGCAACAAGTATTATTTCCAGCTACAAACATTATCGCCAACAATTAACACCTATACTATGTCTTGTGGATCTAGACTGCAAATTCTGAAAATCCAATCCCGTGTTAAAAAACATTCTACACAACGCAGACTGTGCAATAACACGCATTGTACACAACGCAGACTGTGCAATAACACGCATTGTACACAACCCAGACTGTGTTTTGACACACTTTCTACACAAACCGGACTGTGTGTTGACAGACGTTCTACACAAACCGGACTGTGTTGAAACACGTTCTACACAACCCAGACTGTTGACACACAATCTACACAACCCAGATTGTATGTTCAATAGATCCCCATCATATCAGTTCCTAAATGTGATCGAAAGGATTTAAGGTGCACTACACAAAATAAACGTAATGTTATTAATATCAGTGATATTACAGTGATATACAGATTCCATTAAGAAAAAAATCCTCAAAACAGCCCACTACCTTTAAGATGGACTTTTTAAACATCAGATCATTGTCTCCCAAAACCTTTATAGTTAATGAAGTCATTAGAGACAACAATCTTAACCTCATTGATCTCAGTGAAACTTGACTAAAACCATGATTTTTTCCCCCCTAACTATGTGAGTGCACATGTTGCCCGTCCCCTTAAAAGGGGTTAAGGGGTCGCACCAAAAAGATGATCGCAAAGCCAAGTCCGGTTGTGGGAATATTTGGGCTTCAATCAAAAAGATCAACATTAACTATCACTGACTGGTGATTGGATGAGCACCAGGTACGGCAGGGTGAGAGACGCTGGGTGTGCGGATGGAAAGAACACTGTGGAACAATATGTTTTAGTCATCCATTTTCTACCGCTTATCCCTTACGAGGTCACGGGGGATGCTGGAGCCTACCTCAGCTATAATCGAGCGGAAGGCGGTGTACACCCTGAACAGGTCGCCACCTCATCACAGGGCCAACACAGACAGTCAACATTCACACTCACATTCACACACTAGGGATCATTTAGTGTTGCCAATCAACCTATCCCCAGGTGCATGTTTTTTTTGGGAGGAAGTGCCCGTAGGGAACCCACGCAGTCACGGGGAGAACATGCAAACCCCACACAGGATCAAACACAGGACCTTCGTATTGTGAGGCAGACGGAATAACCCCTCTGTCACCTTAAGTGATTATTGATCATCGATCCCACAACAGGAAAACGTTACAACATTTCAAACGCTTACAAAACATTACACATATTGTAGCATTTCCTTAATGCAAATATCAAGTATTATGGTCTCACATGGTGAATGTGTCGATTTTCCCAATATTGTGCAGTCCTCGGACATTTAACAGAGTATCATTAAAGACTTGGTTTTACCGAGTGGGAACTTCCGCGGAGTTCTCTGGACTGGACAGTTCTGTGGACAACATGGAGGACGAAGTCTGCTGGCGAAAAAACTCTTGAAACTCGTCGATGATGACTTTACTGCTGTTCGGGTTTCCGTGTAGCAGCGGCAGCAGCTGACCGAGCACTGAACACAAGTTGACACATTCACTTCTCTTGCACGTTAGAATGATGTAGAACCAAAGAATTCATACATTTCTGCCTTTGATCCTCTGAGCTGGGGCTGGCGTCCGCCTTGACTAAAGGTTGGATGAGGCAGACGGCGTAGGACTGGAGGATGTCAGAGAAGGGCGAGTCTCCGCCTTCCCAGACGCAGCCCCTCACGACGGGCTGCAACACCCTCATCTTGTTCTTGGCGGACATCAGCTCATCCCACTCCCTCGCTTTCACTTTCTGTTGCAGTTTCTGCTTTTCCAGGTCGCCGCCCTCCTGCGGAGCAGAAAGTTAGGACGAGAGGAAGAAAGCAGCAGATACCACCATACCTCTTCCTCCAGCGCCCCTTCGCCGTCCGAGAGGTAGCCGTGAGGAACCAAGAAGCCGTCGTCCTCGTCCTCATCCTCCTCACCTCCTTCCTCCTCGTCCTCCTGAAAGAGGTCATACCTTTACGTCAGGAGTCTCAAACTCAATTTACCTGGGGGCCCCTTGATGCAGAGTCTGGGTGAGGCTGGGCCGCAAGAAAGGATTTCTTAAAAAATCTATTTTTAAATGTCTTTATTTTTATTTTCAACACAAAATAAAATCAAAATATAAATGAACAAAATGAGAATTGTGCACCGCAACTTTCTCTTTGCAAATAAGACACGTCGGGGTGCCCCTGTGCTCAACAAAGAAATATTGCATCTCCTACTTTTCCTGGAATTGTCCTTGTTCATAACTAACCTTTCTTTTCACTGCAGGCTTTGAAAAAGACATGTTTGGGGTTGTGGAATATATTTGTATTTAGCCGGCGCACAAAGAACAATGTTATTTCCGCAATATCTGTCATTCCGCTTTTCCTCCCTACAGCTATACGGCGGTCGGTGGAAAGTACCGGAATAGTGAGCGCAAAAAAGTGACGCCTCCCGGAGCGTTATCCGGCGGCATATAAAAATACATGTAGTGTTCATCGTGAGGCAATGCAAATTAAACAATAATAATAATTAAAAAAAAATAACGCTTTGAATCGGTCCAGGTTATCGGGGACTGTTATTACTGACGGACAGGTGTCGCGGTGTGACTGCAGACAGGCACGTGAGAAAACCCTCGTTTCCATGGCAACGTTTCTGCCGCTTTCACTCATTTGCCGCTTTTCCACTAACGCTGGTGTAGGCAACCCAGAACGTTGAAAGAGTCATTTTGGACCCAAATAACAAAAATTGTCTCTGTTTGGACCCAACGGGATGGGGGTTGGGGGAGCTCGCCGTGGAGTTTAGTTACGATAGCACAATTAGCCCCAAACGAGCTAACATCACGACTAAGGTGTTACACGTCCTATTCGACCAGCGACTCTGTTGGAGAATCAGCGCTAGGGTCCAGTGCACCACAGTTTTGTATTGTCGCCCAGTCTTTGGGTGGAGTGCTTCGGAAGCTACCGGACTGCTCGTCTCCCCAGACTGGACTGTTTACAGCGCCGCCGGGTGATTTGATTTGATTAGATTTTTATTATGGATCCCCATTAGTGGGTTGCCACAACAACCCACTAGTCTTCCTGGGGTCCACAACTCAATACAATTACAAGTAAAAGCATATAATTATAACGACACAATACAGACAAAACATAAAAAAAAAAAGCATCAATAAGAAAACAGGGGAGGGAGCAAGCGAGAGAGAAAGACAGAGAGAGAGAAATAGAGAGAGAGAAGAGAGAGAGAAAGAGAGCGTAGGCGGGCGAGCGAGGGAGGGAGGAAGAGCGCGTGCGGGTCTCGTGGAAAAGCGGCAAAACGTTTCTCTGCTCGCATCACGCAAGTGACGTCAATGTTCGGCCCTCGAGAGCCACATACCACACCGTGATTGGTGGTTTCCTTCAGCTTCGCACAAAACGCCGTCAAGCGCCATTCATACAAAACTTGCGGGCCGCACTAACATTAAACTTTCATATTAAGGTGGGGAGTGCAAAATAACGTCTCGCAGGCCGCGTGTCTGAGAACCCTGATTTAAGTGTATTGATCTCCACATCCTGATCAATGAACTCACCCCTTCACTGTGTGACAGGGACTCTCCAGGCTCCTCTTCCTCCCATTCTTCATCGCTGTCCACCTCATAGTCCAACAGGTCCTGACAGTCAAAAATGCTTTTTGTCACAAAAGCCATTGAAAACTCAATAAAAGTGGAATTAACACATTTCAAATTGATCTTTTGTAATTACAGAATGAAAGTGTATCATTTTATTTGTGTGTGTGTTCTTGTATTTCTAACCTTCTTGAGACATCAACAAGGAAATGTACCTTCAGTATGAGGGGGTGTGAATAAGTTAGGACCGAAATCATGGTCCCAATACGGAAAACCGTTGCATCTGATAGAGAATGTCTCATTTGGACCCATCTATCTAATTAGGGTGGTCCCAAAAAGGAGGGATTTTAAAAGTTTTAAAAGTGCTCTCCCTCTGGTCAACGTATAAAATTGAAATGTGCCCCTTTTGGCCAAAATGTATTAAAAAAAAACAAAAAACTATGTAAATAAGGACATACTGTAAAAAACAAAGTAAACAATGAAGATTAAAAAAAAATTACAAACAAAAAATAAATAATACATTTAAATTAACTACAAGCAGACTTTTTCTCACAATGTGTCGAATTTTGTCTGATAAAATTAGGAACAATTTCTCATATTCTTTTTTTCTGTAATATTGCAATATTTTCTTGTAAAATTATTACTTTTTAATGTAAAATTATAACTTTTTAATGCAAAATAGTGATATTTGTCACCTGAAATTACTTTTTAATGTACAGTTATTACTTTTTAATGCAAAATAGTGATATTTGTCACCTGAAATTCTGACTTTTATCACTATATTGCCAATTGTTTTGTTGCTCTTGTAAAATAGTGAAATTTTTTGAGTAAAATGATCACTTTTGTCATAATTTTGCCAAGTAAAATTACAATTATTATTATAATATTGCCAAAATGTTAAGTTTTCTTATAAAATCGAGACTTTTGTCGGGTAAAATTACGACTCTTTCCATAAAATTTACAACACTTAAGCTTTTCTTGTAAAATTGCGACTTTTATTGAGTAAAATTCCAACTTTTATCATAACATTGTTCAATATTTCTTGTAAAATTTTGACCTGTGTTGAGTAAAACTACGACTTTTATTATAATACTAGAGGTAGGAATTTTTCGGGGTACTCGAGAAGGTGTGTGTGTGTGTGTGTGTGTGTGTGTGTGTGTGTGTGTGTGTGTGTGTGTGTGTGTGTGTTCCAATACAGAATTTGTGCCTGGCTGCCAATATTTATTTAAAAATATTCAATATTTTTAAAATATTTAGGCCCTTAAATTTTTTTATTTTGTACGGGTCTCACAATGACCTAGATGAGTAGGTGGTCTACTGTACTCCCACTAGACCAGGGTTTTTGAAGCACCTAGGACAAGTGTTAAACTGGGAGCCAACTGGATCACACGGAGAACCTCTGCAAAAAAGGACTCTTCTTCCTGAAGTAGGCTTCAAGTTCTGGTCCTAGTGGACATCCCTGACCTGAAATAAACGTGTAGTTGTGCACTCGTGGGCCGCAGGAGCTCATATATCAGCAGCTGAAGGTAGAACCTGACATTTGTCCCAAATACAGCTTCCAACCACGTGGTCAACAAGCAGACTAGTATAGAGCAGCTCTTTCAAACTTGAAGGCCGTCATGCCTCATCTCTAATGTATGGTATGGTTAATTGACCTAACCAGTATCTGTCCAGATCTAGCTCCACTGCCCCAGTCTACCAACTGACTTAGTATTATTGTTCTAGTCACTGACTTCATATCATTGTAGGCAGAAACATCTTTCTGTCTTGCCTCTGGTGAGGGCGGTCGCATTTTTTTCGCTCCCTTTTTCCCCCTGCTTACTCTCTTTGTTTTGTCTTGTCTACACTTTTTTGAAGCCTCTTTCTTTGCGCTGTCCCCCCAAATCTAAACATCAGACATGGAAATGATGACGCTGCAACAACAGGAGCAGGCTGTTCGGAAAACATCCCCCGAGAACTCCTAAATGATGGACGTTTTTGACCTCCCTCCCTCTCTCCTCAACGACACCTGGAGTCGAACTTTTGCTTGCATGCAGAACGGCCCCAGGCCTATGGACACTACATCTACACACCCAAGACAATGGGCATACACACACACACACACACACACACACACACACACACACACACACACAGCCTCCCCGAGCCTTCACCACCGCTTGATTCGGGGTGATGGACTGTTGGCAGCGCTTTATAGCAGCAGTCGACCTCCAGGGCCCCAACTCCCCCTCCCTCTGTTGCGAGTTTTGTGATCATATGTAACATGTTTATGTGTACATGGCATAGGTTGATTGGCAACACTAAATTGGCCCTAGCGTGTGAATGTGAGTGTGAATGTTGTCTGTCTATCTGTGTTGGCCCTGCGATGACGGGGCGACTTGTCCAGGGTGTACCCCGCCTTCCGCCCGATTGTAGCTGAGATAGGCGCCGGCGCCCCCCGCGTCCCCGAAAGGGAATAAGCGGTAGAAAATGGATGGATGGATGGCATGGAGGTTTTTTCCCCACTCAAGACCACGCCCCCTTAGGAGCCCAGTCTAGATTGTATTTTTTTACTCATCTTCTTACCCATCTTTTACGGGGCGCCTTATGGCAACCCATCAGCGTTCCTGTTCTGTAACCCTGTACACTGTTTGTTTGTCTAATCTTGAACGGGTTTGTGCTGAAAACATAGTTTTGTTGTACTTGTGCAATGACAATAAAGTCCTATCCTAAATATATTTGAACATTCTCGACCATCTTTGAGCAGCAAACGCTGGGCTCTGAGGTCAAAAAGCTTACTATTCGCTGCACTAGATCGTTCCTTCCATGATGGACTTGGGTTCGACTCCCCCATCTCTGGCGTGCGTTCACACTGACCATCCGTGTTACAGCCCATTTTCTTGTCCAATTATTTCTATTCTGATGTTCAACAGCAATTTCTTTGCTGTTGTGGATTATTTCCAGGCTCTTTTGAGTCGAGGTGATCATTTTGAGCAAGGCTGTCATTAATTGAAGGGGACCTTGATGATTTGGATCTACATTAAAAACACTTTAATGTGTTTTCTTTACATTTACTGTTTTCCATGGTTATGTTGACACTTAAGAAATAAAAATATTCATATTTGTTTCTCCTATTTTTCTATAGGTTATAAAATATAAATAATTCTAGATATTGATCCATAAAAAAAATGTTTTCAGCCATATCGCCCAGCCCTACCTTGTCCTGCCTGAAGGGGCAGCGCGCTGTGATGTGACAACTCTTTTTCCTCCAAGTGCCCCAGTAAGCTGGTCGGTGGTTCTGATGAAACAGCAGCAGCTTCATGGGTCCATATTGTTGACGGTCAGGCACGTCGTCTCCTTTGGGCCCATCTACGGCTATGCAGTCCCTGAAGAAGAAAGCATGGATGTTAATAATAATGCTGATACACTTTCCGCTTTAACCAGAAGCAGTAGTTTGTCTCACCCAACAGGGTTGGGAAATCTGGCTCTGGTAGGACCTGACCGGCGAGGCTTCTGGTTGATCCAGTCCCTCAGTGAGCGGGGGCTGTCAGTGGGGTGCGACAAGTAGCGGTCCAGCTCCTCCAGGGCTGACTCCTCGCACTCAACCCGGCACAGCGGCGCCATGTACATGTTTTCTTTGATCTCGAAGGGAGCAAATTTCCCACAGGCAGCGGCCAGAGTCTGACACACAAGTCCAATTAGTAGGTACTCTAAGAATGATGTCACATTAATTCTTATAGACACACCTGAGTGTTACAGAGTCTGACACACAAGTCCAATTAGTAGGTTTTCTAAGAATGATGTCATAATTATTCTTACAGAAACACCTGAGTGTTACAGAGTCTGACACACAAGTCCAATTAGTAGGTCTTCTAAGAATGATGTCATAATTATTCTTACAGACACACCTGAGTGTTACATAATCTGACACACAAGTCCAATTAGTAGGTCTTCTAAGAATGATGTCATAATTATTCTTACAGACACACCTGAGTGTTACATAATCTGACACACAAGTCCAATTTGTAGGTCTTCTAAGAATTATGTCAATTATTCTTACAGACACACCTGAGTGTTACATAATCTGACACACAAGTCCAATTAGTAGGTATTCGAAGAATGATGTCATGTTTATTCTTATAGACACACCTGAGTGTTACAGAGTCTGACACACAAGTCCAATTAGTAGGTCTTCTAAGATTGATGTCATCGTTATTCTTATTGACACACCTGTGTGTTACATAATCTGATACACAAGTCGAATTTGTAGGTCTTCTAAGAATGATGTCATGTTTATTCTTATAGACACACCTGAGTGTTACAGAGTCTGACACACAGGTCTAATTAGTAGGTCTTCTAAGAATGATGTCATCATTTTTCTTACAGACACACCTGAGTGTTACAGTCTGACACACAAGTCCAATTAGTAGGTATTCGAAGAATGATGTCATGTTTATTCTTATAGACACACCTGAGTGTTACAGAGTCTGACACACAAGTCCAATTAGTAGGTATTCGAAGAATGATGTCATCGTTATTCTTATTGACACACCTGTGTGTTACATAATCTGATACACAAGTCGAATTTGTAGGTCTTCTAAGAATTATGTCAAAATTGTTCTTATAGACACACCTAAGTGTCACAGAGTCTGACACACAAGTCCAATTAGTAGGTCTTCTAAGAATGATGTCATTTTAATTCTTACAGACACACCTGAGTGTTACATAATCTGACACACAAGTCCAATTTGTAGGTCTTCTAAGAATTATGTTATAATTATTCTTAGAAACACCTAAGTGTTACAGAGTCTGACACACAAGTCCGATTAGTAGGTATTCGAAGAATGATGTCATGTTTATTCTTATAGACACACCTGAGTGTTACAGAGTCTGACACACAGGTCTAATTAGTAGGTTTTCTAAGAATGTCATAATTTTTTTTACAGACACACCTGAGTGTTACAGAGTCTGACACACAAGTCCAATTAGTAGGTCTTCTAAGATTGATGTAATCTTTATTCTTATTGACACACCTGAGTGTTACATAATCTGATACACAAGTCCAATTAGTAGGTCTTCTAAGAATGATGTCATAATTATTCTTATAGACACACCTGAGTGTTACATAATCTGATACACAAGTCCAATTTGTAGGTCTTCTAAGAATTATGTCATAATTGTTCTTATAGACACACCTAAGTGTTACAGAGTCTGACACACAAGTCCAATTAGTAGGTCTTCTAAGAATGTCATGATTATCCTTATAGACACACAAGTCTAAATTGTAGGTTTTCTCAGAAAGATGTCATGTTTAGTCATACACACACCAGAGTGTTACAGAGTCCGACACACAAGTCCAATTAGTAAGTCTTCTAAGAATAATGTCATGTTTATTCTTATAGACACACCTGAGTGTTACAGAGTCTGAAGTTGGATTCAAAGAGAGAAATGAGTGTGCAGAGACTGAGCTCAACTCACCTTTGGAGCTTGCTGGATTTTAGATTTCTGCAAAAATCTGGTGATCTCCGCTTTTTCAGCTTTGATCCGCTAGGAGACAAAGGCCACATGAATAGAGGTTACAGCGTGGTGTGTGTAGATGTTACTAATATTATTGCTTCATCAGGTGTAGATAGATAGATAGTACTTTACTGATTCCTTCAGGAGAGTTCCCTCAGGAAAATAAAAACAAAAAGTAGTCTGCAGGACAGAGACAGAAGTACACGCGGAAATGCTCGGAAACATGACCTGATGCTCATCCACACAACGACCCACTTTTCAATTGCTTGTTTTAACTTAGCATATTTTTCAGACAATAGGGCGCCCGGATTAAAGCGCATCATCGAAGGAGCCATATTATAATTTTAGTTTTCTACATTTAAACACTTCCTTGTGGTCTACATAACATGTCAAGGTAGTTCTTTGGTCAAAATGTTGCATAGATGATGTTTTACAGAACATCTTCAGGATGCTTTCTGACCGTCTCTTTGGGATGCGGCGTTTTGTGGGCTCTCTTATTTACATGCCTCCACTTCGACAGCGTCTTCGCCCCGTCATCTTTGTTGTATCGCTAGTTTTTAGTACTTCCATAGCGAGTCTACTGACAGATATACGTTAGAAGTGTACGCTGCTTTTTATTAGAAACGGCAACAGCGGAGGATGAATGCCCCATAACAAGAGCATAGAGAAAAAGGAGAACCTCATTGACTAAGGCGCAGACTACAATGGCGGACGCACGCACATTTTCGGAATATCCCAAATAGTCATCAGCAGGTACCAATCGATAAAAAAATGTTGTTTGTGTTGTTGTGAACGACATCATGGGTGTACCATCAGTGTACAAACAATCATACACACACAACACATCTTATCTTTTGTGTTGGTGTGAACAAAATCATGGATGCTACATCAATGCACAAACAATCCTACACACACACACAACACATCCCATGTGTTGTGTTGTTGTGAATGACATCATGAATGTAACATCAACGTACAAACTATCATACACACAACACATCTCATCTGTTGTGATTGACATTGATGTAACATCAATGTACAAACAATCATACACACAACACACGTCATCTGTGGTGCCGTTGAACGACGACGGATGTAACATCAATGTACAAACAATAATACGCACATGACACAAGTCATCTGTTGTGTTGTTGTGAACGAAATCATGGATGTAACATTAATGTACAAAAAATCATACACACACACGACATGTCATCTGTTGTGTTGGTGTGAACGTAACATCTATGTACAAACAATCATACACACACAACACATGTCATCTGTTGTGTTGTTGTGAACAACATCATTACTGTAACATCAATGTACAAACACTCATACACACACAACACTTGTCATCTGTTGTGTTGTTGTGAACGACATCATGGATGTAACATCAATGTACAAACAATCATACACACACAACAAATCTCATCTCTTGTGTTGTTGTGAACATCGTGGATGTAACATCAAGGTACAAAATCATACACACACACAACACGCCTCATCTGCTTGTGTTAACGTGATAATTGTGATTATTTAACGAGCGTAATGTTGAAAGCAGGTGTACGTTGGAGTCTGAAGGTGCAATCAGAATAAACTAAAAATGGTGCAATTGCTATGATCAGGTGACTTTTTTTAGGAAGACATTGTGAATCCAACATTCACAAGTAAATCCAGCATTCACAAGGAACTAATGTGCAGTCATGAACTCACCTCTTTCGCTTCTTTCATGCGCTTCTCTTCCTCTTTCTTTCGCTTTTCCTCCAGCTTGGCCCTGGGAAAGGTGACATTTAGTTTGGCTAAGGTGACATTCAGTGTGGCTAAGGTGACATTTAGTGTGGTGACATTTAGTGTGGCGAAGGGGACTTTTAGTGTGGTGACATTTAGTGTGGTGACATTTAGTGTGGCGAAGGGGACTTTTAGTGTGGTGACATTTAGTGTGGCGAAGGGGGCATTTGGTTTGGCGAAAGTCAAATCAAATTATTTTTACAAGTGACATTTAGTGTGGCATAGGTAACATTTAGTTTTGGCGAAGGTGACGTTCGGTGTGGCGAAGGTGACATTCGGTGTGGCGAAGGTGACATTCGGTGTGGTGAAGGTGACATTTGGTGTGATGACATTTAGTGTGGTGACATTTAGTGTGGCGAAGGTGACATTTAGTGTGGTGAAGGCTACATTTAGTGTCACGACGGTGACATTTAGTGTGGCGAAGGGGACATTTAGTGTAGCGAAAGTCAAATCAATTCATATTTATAAGTGACATTTAGTGTGGCGTAGGTGACATTTAGTTTTGGCAAAGGTGACATTCGGTGTGGCGAAGGTGACATTCGGTGTGGCGAAGGTGACATTCGGTGTGGCAAAGGTGACATTTGGTGTGGTGACATTTAGTGTGGGGAAAGTGACATGTAGTGTGGCAAAGGTGACATTTAGTGTGGTGAAATTGAGTGTGGCGAAGGTAACATTTAGTGGCGTAGGTGACATTTAGTGGCGTAGGTGACATTTAGTGGCGAAGGTGACATTTATTTGCGTAGGTGACATTTAATGGCGAAGGTGACATTTAGTGTGGCGTAGGTGACATTTAGTGTGCCGAAGGTGACATTCAGTGTGGCTAAGGTGACATTCAGTGTGGCTAAGGTGACATTCAGTGTGGCTAAGGTGATATTCAGTGTGGCTAAGGTGACATTTAGTGAGGCGAAGGGGGCATTTAGTTTGGCGAAAGTGACATTTCGGGTGGCGAAAGTCAAATCAAATTATATTTATAAGTGACATTTAGTGTGGCGAAGGTGACATATAGTTTTGGCGAGGGTGACGTTCGGTGTGGCGAAGGTGACATTCGGTGTGGCGAAGGTGACATTCGGTGTGGCGAAGGTGACATTTGGTGTGATGACATTTAGTGTGGTGATATTTAGTGGCGAAGGTGACTTTTAGTGTGGGGAACGGGACATTTAGTGTGGCGAAGGGGACATTTAGTGTAGCGAAAGTCAAATCAAATCATATTTATAAGTGACATTTAGTGTGGCGTAGGTGACATTTAGTTTTGGCAAAGGTGACATTCAGTGTGGCGAAGGTGACAATCGGTGTGGCGAAGGTGACATTCGGTGTGGCGAAGGTGACATTTGGTGTGGTGACATTTAGTGTGGGGAAGGTGACATGTAGTGTGGCAAAGGTGACATTTAGTGTGGTGACATTGAGTGTGGCGAAGGTAATATTTAGTGGCGTAGGTGACATTTAGTGGCGAAGGTGACATTTAGTGGCGAAGGTGACATTTAGTGGCGAAGGTGACATTTAGTGGCGAATGTGACATTTAATGGCGTAGGTGACATTTAGTGGCGAATGTGACATTTAGTGGCGAAGGTGACATTTAGTGGCGAAGGTGACATTTAGTGGCGAAGGTGACATTTAGTGGCGAATGTGACATTTAATGGCGTAGGTGACATTTAATGGCATAGGTGACATTTAATGGCGTAGGTGACATTTAGTGTGGCGAAGGTGACATTCAGTGTGGCTAAGGTGACATTCAGTGTGGCTAAGGTGACATTCAGTGTGGCTAAGGTGACTTTTAGTGTGGTGACATTTAGTGTGGCGAAGGGGGCATTTAGTTTGGCGAAAGTGACATTTCCGGTGGCGAAAGTCAAATCAAATTATATTTATAAGTGACATTTAGTGTGGCATAGGTGACATTTAGTTTTGGCGAAGGTGACGTTCGGTGTGGCGAAGGTGACATTCGGTGTGGCGAAGGTGACATTCGGTGTGGCGACGGTGACATTCGGTGTGGCGACGGTGACATTCGGTGTGGCGACGGTGACATTCGGTGTGGCGACGGTGACATTCGGTGTGGCGACGGTGACATTCGGTGTGGCGAAGGTGACATTCGGTGTGGCGAAGGTGACATTCGGTGTGGCGAAGGTGACATTCGGTGTGGCGAAGGTGACATTCGGTGTGGCGACGGTGACATTCGGTGTGGCGAAGGTGACATTCGGTGTGGCGAAGGTGACATTTGGTGTGATGACATTTAGTGTGGTGACATTTAGTGTGGCGAAGGTGACATTTAGTGTGGTGAAGGCTACATTTAGGGTCACGACGGTGACATTTAGTGTGGCGAACGGGAAATTTAGTGTGGTGAAGGGGACATTTAGTGTAATGAAAGTCGAATCAAATCATATTTATAAGTGACATTTAGTGTGGCGTAGGTGACATTTAGTTTTGGCAAAGGTGACATTCAGTGTGGCGAAGGTGATAATCGGTGTGGCGAAGGTGACATTCGGTGTGGCGAAGTTGACATTTGATGTGGTGACATTTAGTGTGGGGAAGGTGACATGTAGTGTGGCAAAGGTGACATTTAGTGTGGTGACATTGAGTGTGGCGAAGGTAACATTTAGTGGCGTAGGTGACATTTAGTGGCGTGAGTGACAATTAGTGGCGAAGGTGACATTTAGTGGCGTAGGTGACATTTAATGGTGAAGGTGACATTCGGTGTGGCGAAGGTGACATTCGGTGTTGCGAAGATGACATTCAGTGTGGCGAAGGTGACATTCAGTGTGGCGAAGGTGACATTTAGTGTGGCGAAGGTGACATTTAGTGTCACGACTGTGACGTTCAATGTGACGACGGTGACGTTCAATGTGACGACGGTGACGTTCAGTGTGGTGAAAGTGACATTTAATGTGGCGAAGGTGACATTTAGTGTGGCGAAGGTGACATTACGTGGCGAAGGTGACATTTAGTGTTGTTAAAGTGACATTTAGTGTGGTGAAAGTGACATTCGGTGTGGCAAAGGTGACATTCGGTGTGGCTAAAGGTGATATTTGGTGTGGTGAAGGTGATATTTGGTGTGGTGAAGGTGACATTCGGTGTGGCGAAGGTGACATTCGGTAAGGCTAAAGGTGACATTTGGTGTGGTGAAGGTGATATATTAGGTGTGGTGATGGTGACATTCGGTGTGGCGAAGGTGACATTCGTGTGGCGAAGGTCACATTCAGTGTGGCTAAAGGTGACATTTGGTGTGGTGATGGTGATATTTGGTGTGGCGAAGGTGACATTCGGTGTGGCGAAGGTGACATTCGGTGTGGCGAAGGTGACATTCGGTGTGGCGGAGGTGATATTTGGTGTGGCGGAGGTGACATTCGGTGTGGCGAAGGTGACATCCGGTGTGGCGACATTCAGTGTGGCAAAGGTGACATTACGTGGCGAAGGTGACATTTAGTGTGGTTAAAGTGACATTCGGTGTGGCAAAGGTGACATTCGGTGTGGCAAAGGTGACATTCGGTGTGGCTAAAGGTGATATTTGGTGTGGTGAAGGTGATATTTGGTGTGGTGAAGGTGACATTCGGTGTGGCGAAGGTGACATTCGGTAAGGCTAAAAGTGACATTTGGTGTGGTGAAGGTGACATTTGGTGTGGTGAAGGTGACATTTGGTGTGGTGAAGGTGACATTTGGTGTGGTGAAAGTGACATTTGGTGTGGTGAAGGTGACATTTGGTGTGGTGAAGGTGACATTCGGTAAGGCTAAAAGTGACATTTGGTGTGGTGAAGGTGACATTTGGTGTGGTGAAGGTGACATTTGGTGTGGTGAAGGTGACATTTGGTGTGGTGAAAGTGACATTTGGTGTGGTGAAGGTGACATTTGGTGTGGTGAAAGTGACATTTGGTGTGGTGAAGGTGACATTTGGTGTGGTGAAGGTGACATTTGGTGTGGCGTAGGTGACATTTGGTGTGGCGAAGGTGACATTTGGTGTGGTGAAGGTGACATTTGGTGTGGTGAAGGTGACATTTGGTGTGGCGTAGGTGACATTTGGTGTGGCGGAGGTGACATTTAGTGTAGCGAAAGTCAAATCAAATCATATTTATAAGTGACATTTAGTGTGGCGTAGGTGACATTTAGTTTTGGCAAAGGTGACAGTGTGGCGAAGGTGACATTTGGTGTCGTGACATTTAGTGTGGGGAACGTGACATGTAGTGTGGCAAAGGTGACATTTAGTGGCGTAGGTGACATTTAGAGGCGTAGGTGACATTTAGAGGCGTAGGTGACATTTAGTGGCGAAGGTGACATTTAGTGGCGTAGGTGACATTTAGTGGCGTAGGTGACATTTATTGGCGAAGGTGATATTTAGTGTGGCGTAGGTGACATTTAGTGTGCCGAAGGTGACATTCAGTGTGGCGAAGGTGACACTTAGTGTGGCGTACGTGACATTTAGTGTGGCGAAGGTGACATTCAGTGTGGCGAAGGTGACATTCAGTGTGGCGAAGGTGACATTCAGTGTGGCGAAGGTGACATTTGGTGTGGCGAAGGTGACATTTGGTGTGGCGAAGGTGACATTCAGTGTGGCGAAGGTGACATTTAGTGTGGCGAAAGTGATATTTAGTGTCACGACGGTGACGTTCAGTGTCGCGACGGTGACGTTCAATGTGACGACGGTGACGTTCAGTGTGGTGAAAGTGACATTTAGTGTGGCGAAGGTGACATTTAGTGTGGCAAAGGTGACATTACGTGACGAAGGTGACATTTAGCGTGGTTAAATTGACATTTAGTGTGGTGAAAGTGACATTCGGTGTGGCAAAGGTGACATTCGGTGTGGCTAAAGGTGATATTTGGTGTGGTGAAGGTGATATTTGGTGTGGTGAAGGTGACATTCGGTGTGGCGAAGGTGACATTCGGTAAGGCTAAAGGTGACATTTGGTGTGGTGAAGGTGATATATTAGGTGTGGTGATGGTGACATTCGTGTGGCGAAGGTCACATTCAGTGTGGCTAAAGGTGACATTTGGTGTGGTGAAGGTGATATTTGGTGTGGTGAAGGTGATATTTGGTGTGGTGAAGGTGACATTCGGTGTGGCGAAGGTGACATTCGGTGTGGCGAAGGTGACATTCGGTGTGGCGGAGGTGATATTTGGTGTGGCGGAGGTGACATTCGGTGTGGCGAAGGTGACATTCGGTGTGGCGACATTCAGTGTGGCAAAGGTGACATTACGTGGCGAAGGTGACATTTAGTGTGGTTAAAGTGACATTTAGTGTGGTGAAAGTGACATTCGGTGTGGCAAAGGTGACAATTGGTGTGGTGAAGGTCATATTTGGTGTGGTGAAGGTGACATTTGGTGTGGTGAAGGTGACATTTGGTGTGATGAAGGTGACATTTGGTGTGGTGAAGGTGACATTTGGTGTGGTGAAGGTGACATTTGGTGTGGTGAAGCTGACATTTGGTGTGGTGAAGGTTACATTTGGCGTGGTGAAAGTGACATTTGGTGTGGCGGAGGTGACATTTGGTGTGGCGGAGGTGACATTTGGTGTGGCGGAGGTGACATTTGGTGTGGCGAAGGTGACATTCGGTGTGGCGAAGGTGACATTTGATGTGGTGAAAGTGACACTCGATATGCCTTGAGAGATTGAAGGTGTGACTCACTCCATCTTGGATTTGCGTTGCTCCTCCTTGGCTTTGACCCTCTCTGCCTTTTCCCACTCCTCCTTCTCCTTCTTCTCCCGTCTCTCCTGCTCTTCTTTCTCCTTCTTCTCGCGCTTTTCCTTCTCGCGCTCTTCTTTCAGCCTGCGGCTCTCTTGCCTCTTCTTGTCTTTGGCAGCTTTGGCTTCTTCCTTCTGCCGCTCCCGCTCTTGGCGCACACGAAGCCTGGCCTCCTGCTCTTGTTGAGTCTTCAGGGGCAGAAGGATCAGGACTCAGTCTGTTCCTTCTATTTACACACCTGTCAAGTCTCTAATCCCACGTAGACTACTTACTAAATACAGACTTTGAGATATTTGTAATCACAGATATGGACATTCCCTTTTTGCATCACCAAATAAAGTTATTGATCAGGATGTTTTTATTATACTTAAAGGTGCCTTATGTAATAATTTAATGGGTTAATTCAGCCGAAATATGCTCATTTCAAAAATAGATTTACAGTCCCGAAATCGTATTTTCATTTCGATGCCCCCCCTCCACCGTTTGACCAATTAGAAAGACCGTGAGTGTGTCATATTCTGCTTGCCTGCTTCAGTAGACTTGTGGTTAGAGTGTCCGCCCTGAGATCAGTAGGTTGTGAGTTCAAACCTCGGCCGAGTCATACCAAAGGCTATAAAAAAGGGACCCATTACCTCCCTGCTTGGCACTCAACATCAAGGGTTGGAATTGGGGATTAAATCACCAAAATGATTCCGGAGCGCGGTCCCCGCTGCTGCTCACTGCTCCCCTCACTTCCCAGGGGATGGAATGAGGAAATGGGTCAAATGTAGAGGGCAATTTCACCACAGCTGGAGTGGTAGTTTAATATCTAGGTTGCCATCTTGGTCTGGCTACTGCCACTGGTAAAGTTACTAAACATGTCAGACCTTAGTCCAGTGTTTTTCCAACCACTGTTTCGGGGCGCAAAAGTGTGCCGTGAGATATTGTCTGGTGTGCCGTTGGAGCTTATGTAATTTCACCTAATTGGGTTAAAAATATTTTTTTGCAAACCAGCCATTATAATCCGTAAATGTGCCGTTGTTGAATGTCTGTACCGTCTAGAGCAGTGGTTGTCAACCTTTTTTCAGTGATGTACCCCCTGTGAACATTTTTTTAATTCAAGTACCCCGTAATTAGAGCAAAGCATTTTTGGTTGAAAAAAAGAGATAAAGAAGTAAAATACAGCACTATGTCATCAGTTTCTGATTTATTACATTGCATGAAAATATTGCACATTTGTGGTAATCTTTCTTGAACTATTTGGAAAAAAAGATATAAAAACAACTAAAAACTTGTTTAAAAATAAACAAGTGGTTCTATTATAAATAAAGATTTCTACACATAGAAGTAATCATCAACTTAAAGTGCCCTCTTTGGGGATTGTAATAGAGATCCATTTGGATTCTTCAACTGAATTCTAAACATTTCTTCACAAAAATAGAAAACTTTAACATCAATATTTATGGAACATGTCCACAAAAAAAATCTAGCTGTCAACACTGAATTTTCCATTGTTGCATTTCTTTACACAGTTTATGAACTTACATTCATATTTTGTCGAAGTATTATTCTATATATATATTTATAAAGGATTTCTTAATTGTTACTATTTTTAGAATATTTTTAAAAAATCTCACATACCCCTTGGCATACCTTCAAGTACCCCCAGGGGTACGCGTACCCCCATTTGCGAACCACTGGTCTAGAGCTCGGCAGAGTAACCCTGTAATATTCCATATCAGTAGGAGGCAGCAGGTAGCTAATTGCTTTGCAGGTAAAAAGGTATCTAATACTCAAACTAAAAATAAACTAAAGGCGAGTGCCGCTAAGAAAAGGCATTGAAGCTTAGGGAAGGTTATGCAAAACTAAAACTGAACTGGCTGCAAAGTAAACAAAAACAGAATGCTGGACGACAGCAAAGACTTACAGCGTGTGGAGCAGACGGCGTCCACAAAGTACATCTGTACATGACATGACAATCAACAACAAAATAGGAGCGCAAGACAAGAACTAAAACATTATACAGGAAAACACCAAAAAACTCAATAAGTCACGACGTGATGTGACAGTACACCTACTTAGAGAAGAGCTATAGTGATGCATACTTGGTTGTGGTTTGAATTCATACCAAAAAATTGCGAGAATTACATTTTTTTGACAATATCGGCTGCTGAGTTTAATTTTTTTTTCTGCTGATGGCGTGCCTCAGAATTTTTTCAATAGAAAAAAATGTGCCTCGGCTCAGAAAAGGTTGAAAACACTGCCTTAGTCAATCTAAAAGGCCTTGTTACCATTCTCAACTTATTCATTGAAATGTACAATCAGAGATTATTTTCTTCTTTCACAACTTCACATTGTAGCTAGCTTAGCACCGCAGTTAGTTAGCATTTAGAGAATGCATGTTTGGATATTTGTCCATCCATTCGAGAATCGCCCTTGTTCTGGTCGTGATACATCGGGGAATCCATCATTTTCCCCACCTCTACATACAAAAGGGAAACTGCTTTTTAATCTTGCCTTGTTACTCCGATCTTTAAAGGGGGAACACCATCTAAGATTTTAACATGTTTAAAAAGCTGCTTTTTAGATGGCGATGTCCGATAATGGCTTTTTTGCCGATATTCCGATATTGTCCACCCCTTAAATACAGATTCAAATTTCAAACGATACCTATATATACAGTCGTTGAATTAACATATTATTATCCCTAATTTTGTTGGGATGCCCTGCTGGATGCAATAAACAATGTAACAAGGTTTTCCAAAATAAATTAACTCAAGTTATGTTAAAAAATGCCAACATGGCACTGCCATATATATTGTTGAAGTCACAAAGTGCATTATTTTTTTTTAACATGCCTCAAAACAGCAGCTTGGAATTTGGGACATGCTCTCCCTGAGAGAGCATGAGGAGGTTGAGTTGGGCAGGGTTGAGGTATACTGCAGCGTCCCGGAAGAGTTAGTGCTCCAAGGGGTTCTGGGTGTTTGTTGTGTTGTGTTGTGTTGTGTTACGGTGCGGATGTTCTCCCGAAATGTGTTTGTCATTCTTGTTTGGTGTGGGTTCACAGTGTGGCACATAATTGTAACAGTGTTAAAGTTGTTTATACGGCCACCCTCAGTGTGACCTGTATGGCTGTTGACCAATTATGCCTTGCATTCACTTTTGTGTGACAAAATGCCGTAGATATTATGTGATTGGAATCGCGAAGGCAGAGCCTTTAGGGCAGGGGTCGGGAACCTTTTTGGCCGAGAGAGCCATGAAAGCCAAATATTTTAAAATGTATTTCCGTGAGAGCCGTAAATTATTTTTAACACCGAATAAAATTGTCAGGTTCAAACACTGATGACATCTATTAAACAGACAAGAAGCGGGGAATTAAACAGAGACTGGATTCAATTTAGCTCAATGAGGAGAAACCCGTAGACCTGTACCCTTGGTACAGTGTCGTCCCACGCTCTGACAAGAGAATTCTACGCTTCCTCTTTCATTTGGACTTTCCCAGGATTACAACAACTAAACCCGTGCATCTCTTATTCTTTTTAATAACATTGTTATTCTGAAGCTAACCAATAATAAATAAAATACTTTTGACCATTAATGCGACTTCTTGAACAGGTGCGGTAGAAACGGATGGTTGGATTCAAATGCATGAGAATGTTTTACATTTTCAACGTTATTTTTAACTGTGATTAAGCGGAATTATTCATTACTTATCCTGTTAAGCGACGCCAGCTAAGATTTATCTGAGAGCCAGATGCAGTCATCAAAAGAGCCACATCAGGGACGGCGTGGCGCAGTGGGAGAGTGGCCGTGCGCAACCCGAGCGTCCCTGGTTCAATCCCCACCTAGTGCCAACCTCGTCACGTCCGTTGTGTCCTGAGCAAGACACTTCACCCTTGCTCCTGATGGGTGCTGGTTGGCGCCTTGCATGGCAGCTCCCTCCATCAGTGTGTGAATATGTGTGTGAATGGGTAAATGTGGAAGTAGTGTCAAAGCGCTTTGAGTACCTTTAAGGTAGAAAAGCGCTATACAAGTACAACCCATTTATCATTTATTTATTTATCATTTATCTGGCTCGAGAGCCACAGGTTCCCTACCACCTGCTTTAGGGTATATTGGCGCTCTGTACTTCTCCCTACGTCCGTGTACCACTCCGTGCAGCAGCGTTTTGAAAAGTCGTAAATTTCACTTTTTGAAACCGATACCGATAATTTGCGATATTACATTATTAGATTTTAAAGCATTTATCGGCCGATAATATCAGCAGCCCGATATTATCGGACATCTCTATTTTTAGACAACTCATGCAACAATTAATCTTTCTTTTCGTGCGTGTAAAGGTTACGGTGCTAACTGCTCTTCTCATTGACCCCTGGCAACATGGCCCGCATGAAGCCTATGGATTGAAGAAAACCACCCAAAAAAGATATCAGCTCACCTTTAACGAGCGTCTTTTCGTCCTTTTCTGATCTGCGGGGACTTTGGGAGTGTTTGCTGGCTCCTAGGAAGAAAATATATCAGCTTGAAGATGTTCATAGTAATACAGTATACATGTTTCAGTTGCTGTATGATTCAGTGACGACGTGCTAAGGACATTACAATCTTTAGGCAGGTTACTAAATATGTCTATCACAGGATTGAAACTTTCTAATTGGTATTTTCCACTTTTGTGACAACTTAAAATGGAGTCAATTTGTCAAAAATACTTCAGGGATCCCAGTTAAGTCAACAAAAACAAAGGAATTGAATACTCTTAGCCATTGTTAAAGGGGGCCCAGATATGTATGTATGTATGTATATATATATATATATATATATATATATATATATATGCATATATATATATATATGCATATATATATATATATATACACACACACACACACACACACACACACACACAGTTGTGCCCATAAGTTGACATACCCTGGGAGTATTTATGATTTCTTGGCCATTCTTCAGAGAATATGAATGATAAAACAAAAACCTTTCTTCCACTCATGCTTAATAGTTGTGTGAAGCTTTTTATTGGCAAACAACTGTGTTTACTCTTTTTAAAACAAAATGACAAAAGAAAGTACCCAAATGACCCTGATCAAAAGTATACATACCCCAGTGACTTTGATCTGATAACATGCACAAAAGCTGACACAAACAGGTTTGAGTAGCTAATCAAGGTTCCAATCCTCACCTTTGACCTGTTTGTAATTAATGTGTGTGTATAAAAGGTCAGCGAGTTTCTGGGCTTCTGACAAGACCATTGCACCTTTCATCCAGTGCTGTAAAGATGTTTCTGGATTCTGAGTCACTGGGAAGGCAAAATAATTGTCAAAGGATCTGTGAGAAAAGTTAACTGAACTGCATAAAACAGGAAAGGGGTATAAAAAGATATCCAAGGAATTGAGAATGCCAATCAGCAGTGTTCAAACGCTGATTAAGACGTGAAAAATGAGGGATTCAGGTAGACCGGCAAAGATTTCAGCCACAACTGCCAGGAAAATTGTTCGAGATGCAAAGAAAAATCCACATATAACTTCAGCTGAAATACAGGACTCTGAAAAATTGTGGTGTGGCTGTTTCAAGATGCACAATAAGGAGGCACTTGAAGAAAAATGGGCTGCATGGTCGGGTGGCCAAAAAGTTCAATTCTGATCTCGTTACTCCAAATTACTTTGTTCCAGAAGTTTTGAGACTTGTCTCTGTGCTGTTTGGCACAATGTAAGCGGGATACTTTGTGACATTAGCGCGGAAATGGCTTTCTTCTGCCAAAAAATAGCCTCACACAACCATTAAAGGCCTACTGAAACTTACAACTACCGACCAAGCAGTCTGATAGTTTATATATCAATGATGAAATCTTAACATTGCAACACATGCCAATACGGCCTTTTTAGTTTACTAAATTCCAATTTAAAATTTTGCGCCGAAATATCCTGCTAAAACGTCTCGGTATGATGACGCGTGCGCGTGATGTCACGGATTGTAGAGGACATTTTGTTCCAGCATCGTTCCCAGCTATTAAATCATCAGTTTTCATCGCAAAATTCCACAGTATTCTGGACATCTGTGTTGCTGAATCTTTTGCAATTTGTTTAATGAACAATGGAGACATCAAAGAAGAAAGCTGTAGGTCGGAAGCGGTGTATTGCAGCCGGCTTTAGCAACACAAACACAGTCGGTGTTTCATTGTTTACATTCCCGAAAGATGACAGTCAAGCTTTACTATGGAACAGAGATGTCAAGCGAACACGGTTGGATTGGACCACACACACAAAGTACAGTGTATTATGCAGCGATCATTTCGAAAGATCGTGTTTCGAAGAGGGTACCTTGTGAAGGGCGGAGATGGGCATCGCCACCACCCGTCGACTGGTGCTGAAGAAAGGTGCGGGGCAGACCTTCAGGTTGTACGGGTACGACCATATAATCTCACTAAAACACTAGTAACACAATGAGCAGATAAGGGATTTTCCCGAATTATCCTAGTAAATGTGTCTAATTACATCTGGATCGTTCCCACTGCCCTCTAGTCTTTTTTTGTCTTTTTTCTAGTCCTTCCCTCTCACTTTCCTCATCCAAGAATCTTTCATCCTCGCTCAAAATAATGGGGAAATCGTCGCTTTCTCGGTCCGAATCGCTCTCGCTGCTGGTGGCCATGATTGTAAACAATGTTCAGATGTGAGGAGCTCCACAACCCGTGACGTCAAGCGCATATCGTCTGCTACTTCCGGTACAGGCAAGGCTTTTTTATTAGTGACCAAAAGTTGCGAACGTTATCGTCGATGTTCTCTACTAAATCCTTTCAGCAAAAATATGGCAATATCGCGAAATGATCAAGTATGACACATAGAATGGACCTGCTATCCCCGTTTAAATAAGAAAATCTCATTTCAATAGGCCTTTAAGCATGTGTGAAAGAAAGGTTTTTGTGTTATCAATCATATTCTCTGAAGAATGGCCAAGAAATCATAAATTCTCCCAGGATATGTAAACTTATGAGCACGACTGTACATATGTATGTGTATATTGTACGTACTGAGGGTGTGCTGCTTGGTGTGACTCCATCAGGCTTGTTCCTCTCAGGGGAGCTCTCAGGTGTGGAAGTGCAGGATGATGGTGACTGCGTGGACACATTCCCCAAACTGGAGACATTGTGGGACACCTTCAGCTCCTCCCCCTCACTCTCCCGTGTGGTATTGAGCTGTGCCAAGTCTTGGTCCTGCACCTCCTTGGCTAGGTCTTGGTTGGCAGCCGGATGGTCCGCGCTGCCGGTCTTCCTGGGGGACCAGGTTGTTTCTTTGTCTTGGTCCTGCACCTCCTTGGCTAGGTCTTGGTTGGCAGCAGGATGGTCCGCACTGCCGGTCTTCCTGGGGGACCAGGTTGTTGCTTGGTCTTTCACGGGTGTGGCAGGAGCCGCCTCTGACGTGAGGGACTTGACAGGAGACAAGGTGTCTTCAGTCAGGTCGATGAAGCCCTGGTCTGGAGCGGAGGAGCGTCTGTGGCTCAGGAAGCAATCTAGGGGGCCTCGACCGTCCACCAAAGGGGTTTTCACGAGCGCGGCGAGCGGGGACGACTCGTTGGCGTTCTCCAGGTCAGACTGGTGTGCTTCAGGACACACGTGGGGACGAGGACGCTTGGACACGTCCTTCTCCTGACCTTCAGGGTTCAGACGCTTGAAAGGCAGGCGAGCTGCACGCACAACAAGTACACTTAGTACCACAACAACACTTTGTACCACATGTACAATTACTACAGTAACACCACAAGTACACATACTAAAGTTAGACCACAAGTACACTTACCAGGGTATCTGCAGGTTTCAGCAAGTCAAATTCAAGACTTTTTAAGACCTTTTTAATGCCACCTTGAATGAAATTTAAGACCGAAAAAATAATAAAAAATCTATAAATATAAGCGATGGTTGGGGATCCCACTGTACTACAACCTCAATGACAATCAGTCAAGTTTACTTTTTGTATGTTTATTGATAAACAAACTGATAAGCACCACTCTGCCAAACAGCTTATCAAAAATCTTGAGAGATCCAAAAACTTTGACATCCAAAACAAACAAACCAACACCAACGCCAGTAAAAATTAATAACTGAGCTGAGGGTAAAAAATAAATTACATTTCACTAACACATACCGAGACCCATTGACTTGGTCGAAGAGCAGGTTTTGGATGTGAGGTGCTAATCCGTGTCTCGTAATACAGTATATGTTGTTTTACCCTTTCCCCAGGAAAATGTATTAGCAACCTGAGAATCAGGAAACATCACACGAAAAACATTGTCAATCCCGTCCTTTGAGGTGTAGGATTGATGTTTCACCACAGTGTGCAAGATCCATAACACCTCGGATTTTAATGTTGCTGTCCCGCCGAAGATTAGTGTCAGGTCAGTGCTGCTAGCGGCAGTTGTTGCTAGCTGGGGGGGGGGGGGCGTTGGCGCTGGACCCATTCAGAACTGAGAGTTGCCCGGTGTTTGTTTTCGGCTCTCTGCTGCGATTTTATGCTTACCGCACTGCATGTGCGATTCGACCGCTCTAATTCCCATGGTGCCAAGTTTGAAATCCCTCTTACAAAGTATGCACCTGGCCTTCTCAGGATTGGCAACAGGCTTAAGCCAGCTTTTAAACAAGCTGTTCTCCAGCCAACGCTCGCAAAACTTTCATTTCCCCATGCTGACTGAAAGGCGCGACCCGACTGTGCGCGCGACGGACACTGAAATCACTCACTTTTACTCAAAGACGTGCCCCGAAAAAAAAAAATAAACTGGTCCGACAATTTAAGACCATTGAGTACTGAATTTAAGACCATCTTAGGAATTTCTAATAAATGTAATACTTTTTAAGGCCTTAATTTTAGACACATGAATTTAAGACTTTTTAAGGATCCGCGGATACCCTGCTTACTACAGTAGTACCACAAGTACACATACTACAGTAGTCACAAAAGTACATTTACCGTAATTTCCGGACTATAAGCCGCTACTTTTTCCCCTCGTTCTGGTCCCTGCGGCTTATACAATGGTGCGGCTTACGGTAACCAGGGGCGCGCACTACCGAGGATGCGCGAGACCGAGGCAGACATCTGGCGCCAGGTAACGAGAGCAAAACAAAGAGTAGGAGAGCGTCAGCGACAGTTTGCGCGAAGGAAGTGTTCATCTAAACACCCTCAATATGGAAAACAAACGGAGAAGTGCATATGATGCTGCTTTTAAGTTAAAGGCAATCGATCTGGCTGTCAAAGAAGGAAATAGAGCTGCTGCACGTACCCTTGACATCAATGGTGAGACGGCAGCATGAAGACTGCACTTTTACTGCCATGTTACAGGCGAGCACTTTGTATTACTTTGCACCGTTGTATTATTTGTACTCTGCACGAATGCTGTTCGCCATGTCAAAGATGTGAAAGTTTGATCGAAAGATTTATTGTTAATAAATGGGACGCTTTGCGTTCCCAAACAGTCATCTCTGTCCCGACATACCCCTCGGTGGTAGCAGGAACCCCTATTTACTACGGCAATTACACATCAAAACGCCTGCGGCTTATAGTCGGGTGCGGCTTATATATGGAGCAATCTGTATTTTCTCCTAAATTTAGCAGGTGCGGCTTATAGTCCAGAAATTACAGTACTACAGTAGTACCACAAGTACACATACTAGAGTGGTACCACAGGTACTTATACTACAATTGTACCAAGAGTACATTTACTACAGTAACACCACAAGTACACTTACTGTAGTACCACAAATAGACTTAGTGGACTTAATAAATCACTGAAGTCAGAAGTTGCCTACAGCCACACGGTTAATGATTAAAGTGACAATGAAGTCAACATGTGTGTCATTGATGTTTACCTTGGACTAGCTTCTTGTTGGCATTGCTGCTTGTTTTACGGCCAATACCTGCAAAATACACATTAATATATCAACATATTATGCAAAATAAACAATTGTATATGACCATATCATTCAAAATACAGATGTATATACATGTGTATACATATTTATAAACACATGTTTATATATAAATGTATATTTTGAATAGCTTTACATATAAATGTGTATTTTGAACAATATGTTTATATATAAAAGTATATTTTCAATATCATTCAAAATACACATTTATATGTAAACATATCATTCAAAATACACAATTATATATAAACATTTCATTCAAAATACACATTTATATATAAACATATTCAAAATACATATTTATATATAAACATGTCATTCAAAATACACATTTATATATAAACACATTCAAAATATACATTCGTATATAAACATATCATTCAAAATACACATTTATATATAAACATATTGTTTGAAATACATGCATATATAAATATATCATTCAAAATACACATGTACATACAAACATATAATTCAAAATACACATTTATATATAAACATATAATTCAAAATACACATTCATATGTAAACATATAATTCAAAATACACGTTCATATGTAAACATATCCAAAAGATACATTTATATATAAACATGTCATTCAAAATACACATTTATATACAAACATATAATTCAAAATACACAGTTATATATAAACATATTCAAAATATACAATTATATATGAACATAATCAAAATACACATTTATATGTAAACATATTCAAAATACATTTATATATAAACATATTCAAATTACACATTTATATATAGGCACATTATTCAAAATACACATTTTATATAAACATGTAATTCAAAATACACATTTTATACAAACATGTAATTCAAAATACACATTTATATATAAACATATCCAAAATATACATTTACTCTATACATAAAGACAACATTCAAAATACACATTTATATATAAACATGTCATTTAAAATGCACATTTATATATAAACATATAAATTCAAAATACACATTTATATACAAACATATTCAAAATACACATTTACATATAAACATTTAAAATACATTTATATATAAACATATGATTCAAAAGACACATTTATACATAAACATATTCAAAATATACATTTATATATAAACATATCATTTAAAATACACATTTATATATAAACATATCAGTTAAAATACATTTATATATAAGAATACTGTTAAAAATACACATTTATATATAAACATATCATTCAAAATACACATTCTTACATGAACATATAATTAAAAATACACATTTATATATAAACATATCATTTAAAATACATTTATATATCAACATATCATTCAAAACACACATGTATAAATAAATATATAATTCAAAATACACATTTATATACAAACATATCGAATATATACATTCATATATAAAAATACATCTTAGCTTGTCCCTTTTGAGTTCGTGCCTATCATTCAAAATACACATTTATATATGAACATGTCATCAATCCTGTAAAGAATGTCAGAGACATTTATCAGTTAATTTGATGATTAAGTCACACCAACTCTCAAATCCCTCCACTCAGGATTGAATTCAAAATCTCCCTCCTAACTCACCAGTGCCTCCATGGAAATGCCCCCTTCTTCCTCAAAGAACTGCTCAACCCCAAATCCTCCACACGACACCTCCACTCCAAACAGGCTAACCTCCTCCAACCTCCACGGATATAGCTAAGAACTTTGCTCCTCTGCTCCCAGTCTGTGGAACGCTCTCCCTGACCACCTGAGGGCACCTCAGACTGTGGATGCTTTTTAAAAAGGCTTAAAAACCCATCTGGTTCCAGCTACTGGGCTGTTTCTAGTTTTATATTTTATTTATTTTTATCATCATTTTATTATTAATACTATTTTTTTACATTGTGGCACTTTGAGGTTGTTTGCTCAACGTTAAGTGTTTTGTTTTTTTTTTACAAAAAAAAAATATTATTATTATAGAATCATTTGCGACATCGACCGCGAAGCTAACCCGTTAGCATTACCTCGTCTCCGGGGTGTCGATGCAGCTACAAGTCCTTCCACAGATGCCGTTTCCGCCGCCATCACGCTGTCTGCTTCTCTGCGGGGGGATAAAGTTTGCACACAAGAATCTTACAGTAGCTATTTGTCTTTCTTAAACGGCCGACATGAATCGTTCATTTGTTCCAACGCGCTCCGCTTCGTCTTCTCCACCGCCCGCCTCGCGCTTCTCGGTCCGAATTGGCGGGAGTACGTCACTCGCGTCACCGGGGACAGCTGATTGGTCAGAGTCTGATCACGTGCCCCAGCTGCGTCACCGGGCACGGCTGATTGGTCGGGGTCTGGACAACCGGCGCAATGGGTGCGTTTGTTTTACGTCTCGCGTCGGCGCGCTTTTTTAACAGTTTTGGATTTATAGTGTCGAGTTGGAGGGGAAATTCGCCATACTTACATTCCAGTTCTTTAAAACTAGAATAAAATATGAATCACACGGGTCCATACATTTACACCGTTATATTAGTGTGTAGATAATGACCAACGCCCACCTCGGGAACACCGGTAGTCATAACCCAAAGGTGCCCGACTGTGTCGCGACTTCCAACTGGCTACACTATGCTGCATTCAGGCTTCACCTAAAAATCGGACAATTGTGAAAGTGTACTGTGGTTAGAACCGTTCCCTATCCAGTGGAAACACACGGTTTGATTGATTGATTGAAACTTTTATTAGTAGATTGCACAGTTCAGTACATATTCCGTACAATTGACCACTAAATGGTAACACCCCAATAAATTGATCATGGTACATGGTACAAATATATACTATCAGCATAATACAGTCATCACACAAGTTAACCATTATAGTATGTACATTGAATTATTTACATTATTTACTATCCGGGGGGTGGGATGAGGAGCTTTGGTTGATATCAGTACTTCAGTCATCAACAATTGCATCAACAGAGAAATGTGGACATTGAAACAGTGTAGGTCAGGGGTCACCAACCTTTTTGAAACCAAGAGCTACTTCTTGGGTACTGATTAATGCGAAGGGCTACCAGTTTGATACACACTTAAATAAATTGCCAGAAATAACCAATTTGCTCAATTTACCTTTAATAAATAAATATATATATATATATATATATGTATATATATATATATATATATATATATATATATATATATATATAAAAATGGGTATTTCTGTCTGTCAATCCGTCGTACATTTTTTTTCCTTTTTGTAGAGAATAAATGATGAAAAAACACTTAATTGAATGGTTTAAAAGAGGAGAAAACACGGAAAATATGAAAATGAAATTTTGAAACATAGTTTATCTTCAATTTCGACTCTTTAAAATTCAAAATTCAACCGAAAAAAATGAAGAGAAAAACTAGTCAATTTCAATCTTTTAGAAAAAATAAAAAAAATTATTTATGGAACATCATTAGTAATTTTTCCTGATTAAGATTATTTTTAGAAATTTTTATGACATGTTTTAAATAGGTTAAAATCCAATCTGCACTTTGTTAGAATATATAACAAATTGGACCAAGCTATATTTCTAACAAAGACAAATGATTATTTCTTCCAGATTTTCCAGAACAAACATTTTAAAAGTAATTAAAAAGACTTTGAAATAAGATTTAAATTTGATTCTACAGATTTTCTAGATTTGCCAGAATATTTTTTTTTATTTTAATCATAATGAATTTGATGAAATATTTCACAAATATTCTTCGTCGAAAAAACAGAAGCTAAAATGAAGAATTAAATTAAAATGTATTTATTGTTCTTTACAATAAAAAAATATATATATTTGAACATTGATTTAAATTGTCAGGAAAGAAGAGGAAGGAATTCAAAAGGTAAAAAGGTATATGTGTTTAAAAATCTTAAAATCAGTCTTAATGTGGAATTTTTTCTCTAAAATTGTCTTTCTGAAAGTTATAAGAAGCAAAGTAAAAAAATAAATGAATTTATTTAAACAAGTGAAGACCAAGTCTCTAAAAATTTTTCTTGGATTTTCAAATTCTATTTAAGTTTTGTCTCTCTTAGAATTAAAATGTCGAGCAAAGCGAGACCAGCTTGCTAGTAAATAAATACAATTTAAAAAAATAGAGGCAGCTCACTGGTAAGTGCTGCTATTTGAGCTATTTTTAGAACAGGCCAGCAGGCGACTCATCTGGTCCTTACGGTCTACCTGGTGCCCGCGGGCACCGCGTTGGTGACCCCTGTTTTATAGTGTCGAGTTGGAGGGGAAATTTGCCATACTTACATTCCAGTTCTTTAAAACTACAATGAAATATGAATCACACGGGTCCATACATTTACACCGTTATATTTGTGTGTAAATAATGACCAACGCCCACCTCGGGAACACCGGTAGTCATAACCCGAAGGTGCCAGACTGTGTCGCGACTGCCAATTGGCTACCCTACGCTGCATTCAGGCTTCACCCAAAAATCGGACAACCGTGAATGTGTACTGTGGCTAAAACCGTTCCCTATCCAGTGGAAACACATAGTTAGTCTAGCATCTTGAGACTAAATACAAATGCCGAGGACAAGTGAGCGTGTCACCTAATTCCAGTCCTCTCTTGTTTGACTCTTGTTCAGGCTCATAGACTTAGATTGGTCAGATCAAATCTTAGCCTTAGATTGGTCGGATCCAGTCTTAGACTTAGATTGGTCGGATCGAGTCTTAGACTTAGATTGGTCAGATCCAGTCTTAGACATAGATTGGTCAGATCCAGTCTTAGACTTAGATTGGTCAGATCTAGTCTGAGACTTTGATTGGTCGGATCGAGTCTTAGACTTCAATTGGTCAGATCTAGTCTGAGACTTAGATTGGTCTGATCGAGTCTTATACTTCGATTGGCCGGATCTAGTCTGAGACTTAGATTGGTCGGATTGAGTGTTTGACTTTAATTTGTCAGATGTAGTCTGAGACTTAGATTGGTCAGATCGAATCTTAGACTTCGATTGGTCGGATCGAATCTTAGACTTAGATTGGTCACATCTAGTCTTAGACTTAGATTGGTCGGATCAAGTCTTAGACTTAGATTGGTCAGATTTAATCTTAGACTTAGATTGGTCGGATCAAGTTTTAGACTTAGATTTTTTCTTAATTGATTGATGGAAACTTTCATTAGTAGATTGCACAGTACAGTACTTATTACGTACAATTGACCACTAAATGGTAACACCCCAATACGTTTTTTGGGTGTAAAGCTAGGTCAAAGCTAGTCCTAAACTTAGATTGGTCAGATCAAGTCTTAGACTTAGTGTTATTCTTTGGGGGGTGGGGCCAGACTTGTAATTCTCCTCCAGAACACCGAGGGGCAGTGCCTCCAGAAGGAGCAACCCTGCAGATGTTGTTGACTAGATACAGTCTTTCTGGGAACGTCACGTCCGTCTCATTAAATATGTCTGGTGGTCAAGCTGGCTCTGTCATCCTAACCCTGGCATGTAAACAAAAGTGTTGAATAACTATTTCAGTGAACGACATGCCGGGGTTAATGTGAGTTTGGAAAATGTAATTTGAGGCTGTAATGCACCCAAGCGTGTTATTTATATAACACACATAAAATGTGAGAGGAAGTAAACAAAACTTCTCGGTGTCAACAAACGTTTGTTGTCCTTTTTTGTTCGGCAAAGTTCCTCCTCCTATTCTGTTCTTTCAAACAATACAAATATTTCTTCAATAGCAGCATTCACCCGCTGACTCACCATCGCTCTAATCTAGTCTTTTCATGTTCGCACAATTAAAACCACAATAGCATCTTTTTTTATTTGGTTTTATTTGTATTTTATTTGTGTGTTTTTTTATTGAACAACAAACATACATTTATAATGCGCACAAAAGTCAAGGCACTTTCAACATAACCAACAATCTACACATCAGGTTGAGCAAATCACGACATCAGCAAAACATGTCATGAAAAGAAAAGAAAAGCAAACATAGAGTATTGAATATTAATAAATAATAATATGAAAAAAAAAAAAAAGACAAAAATGGCTACCTAAATCACTTTAAATGTTTTTAACAAATATATCAATTTAAGGGCTTTTGTACTCTTAATCCTTCTGCAAGATCCGATTGATAATTGTAATCACAATAGCGTCTTTTTTTTATATAAATCTTTATCTATAATACACAAATAAATAATAATAATCAAAACAAGTACAGAACAGTAAAAAAACAGTGTCAGGGGGTCGTAAACTCAATATAGTAACTAAAGCAGGGATCACCAACACGGTGCCCGCGGGCACCAGGTCGCCCGTAAGGACCAGATGAGTCGCCCGCTGGCCTGTTCTAAAAATAGCTCAAATAGCAGCACTTACCAGTGAGCTGCATCCATTTTTTTAATTGTATTTATTTACTAGCAAGCTGGTCTCGCTTTGCTCGACATTTTTGATTCTAAGAGAGACAAAACTCAAATAGAATTTGAAAATCCAAGAAAATATTTTAAAGTCTTGGTCTTCACTTGTTTAAATAAATTCATTTATTTTTTTACTTTGCTTCTTATAACTTTCAGAAAGACAATTTTTAAGAAAAAATACAACCTTAAAAATGATTTTAGGATTTTTAAACACATATACGTTTTTACCTTTTAAATTCCTTCCTCTTCTTTCCTGACAATTTAAATCAATGTTCAAGTAAATTTATTTTTTTTACTGTAAAGAATAATAAATAATTTTTAATTTAATTCTTCATTATAGCTTCTGTTTTTTCGACGAAGAATATTTGTGAAATATTTTTTCAAACTTATTATGATTCAAATTCAAAACAATTATTCTGGCAAATCTAGAAAATCGGTAGAATCAAATTTAAATCTTATTTCAAAGTCTTTTGAATTTCTTTGAAAATGTTTGTTCTGGAAAATCTAGAAGAAATAATGATTTATCGTTGTTAGAAATATAGCTTGGTCCAATTGGTTATTTATTCTAACAAAGTGCAGATTGGATTTTAACCTATTTAAAACATGTCATCAAAATTCTAAAATTAATCTTAATCAGGAAAAATGACTAATGATGTTCCATAAATTCTTTTTTAAATTTTTTCAAACAGATTTGTATTAGCCAGCTTTTCTCTTCTTTTTTTCGGTTGAGTTTTGAATTTTAAAGAGTCGAAATTGAAGATAAACTATGTTTTAAAATTTAAATTTTTTTTTTTGTTTTCTCCTCTTTTAAACCGTTAAATTTAGTGTTTTTTCATCATTTATTCCCTACAAAAAACCTTCCATAAAAGGAAAAAAAATGTACGACGGAATGACAGACAGAAATACCCATTTATATATATATATATATTTATTTATTAAAGGTAAATTGAGCAAATTGGCTATTTCTGGCAATTTATTTAAGTGTGTATCAAACTGGTAGCCCTTCGCATTAATCAGTACCAAAGAAGTAGCTCTTGGTTTCAAAAAGGTTGGTGACCCCTGAACTAAAGTATCACGATAGCTTCTATCCTGGCGGTCTGGACCATAAACATCTTATAAGGGCACAAAGCATGGAGCGCTACTGCCTACTGGCGCTAACGAGATGCGGGGCCGCCATCTTGGAGTGGTGATCTGCTCCACTCAGTGCAAATCATTTGGCAGCAGCAATGAACTGTCAGCGCATTTAATGCATTTTACCTCACTGAGTACCACTGATGTTCACGCGCTTTTTTTACATGCGTGAAGCTATGATAAAGGACACATGTTTTGGAGTGTTTTATTATTCATAGTTTGCTTAACAGTAATAGAATATTCTTATATGCTTTAAGTCAGTGGTTCTCAAATTGGGGTACGCGTGACCCTGGGGGTACTTGAAGGTATGCCAAGGGGTATGGGAGATTTTTTTTTAAATATTCTAAAAATAGCAACAATTCAAAAATCCTTCATAAATATATTTATTGAATAATACTTCAACAAAATATGAATGTATGTTTAAATCAGGGGTTCCATACTAATTTTAGCTCAGCGGCCGCATGGAAGAAAATGCATGTGGGCCAGACGGTTAAAATCATGGTCTCAAGCCGTGACATGTGTTTGTGTTGCTAAAGGCGGCCGCAATATACCGCTTCCCACCCACAGCTTTGTTCTGTGACGTCTACATTATTAATTGAACAAATTGCAAAAGATTCAGCAACACAGATGTCCAAAATACTGTGGAATTATGCGATGAAAAGAGACCACTTATAGCTGTGAACAGTGCTGGACCAAAATGTCCTCTACAATGCGTGACGTCACGCGCACGCGTCATCTACTGCAACGTTTTAGCATGATACTTCCGCGCGAAATTTAAAATTGCAATTTAGTAAACTAAACCGGCCGTATTGGCATGTGTTGCAATGTTAATATTTCATCATTGATGTATAAACTATCAGACTGCGTGGTCGGTAGTAGTGGCTTTCAGTAGGCCTCTAAAGGCCTACTGAAATGAGATTTTCTTATTTAAAAGGGGATAGCAGGTCCATTCTATGTGTCATACTTGATCATTTCACCATATTGCCATATTTTTGCTGAAAGGATTTAGTAGAGAACATCGACGATAAAGTCCGCAATTTTTGGTCGCTAATAAAAAAGCCTTGCCTGTACCGGAAGTAGCAGACGATGACGTCACCGGTGTGAGGGCTCCTCACATCCTCACATTGTTTATAATGTGAGCCTCCAGCAGCAAGAGCTATTCGTACCGAGAAAGCGACAATTTTTCCATTAATTTGAGCGAGGAAGAAAGATTTGTGGATGAGGAAATTTAGAGTGAAGGAATTAGAAAACAAATTAAATAAAAAAATAAAGTTAAAAAAAAAGGCAATTTCATTGGGAGCGTTTCAGATGATTTTAGACACATTTACTAATATAATTCTGGGAAATTTCTTATCTTTCTATTGTGTTGCTAGTGTTTTAGTGTGTTAAATAGTACCTGATAGTCAGAGGGGTGTGTCCATGGGTGTGTTGACGCCAGTCTCTGAGAGAAGTCACAAAGCTGCAGCAGGACAGAAGCTCCGCTGATCTCCGGTAAGAGGCAACTTTTTACCACAATTTTCTCACCGAAACCTGCCGGTTGACAAGTGGTCGGGATTCATGTTCGCTTGACCGCTCTGATCCATAGTAAAGCTTCACCTCCGGGAATTTCAAACAAGGAAACACTGTGTGTTTGTGTGGCTAAAGGCTAAAGCTTCCCACCTCCATCTTTCTACTTTGACGTCTCCATTATTAATTGAACAAATTGCAAAAGATTCAGCAACACAGATGTCCAGAATACTGTTTAATTGCGCGATGAAAAGAGACGACTTTTAGCCGCAAATGGTGCTGGGCTAATATGTCCCCTGCAACCAAGAACGTCACAAACACGCGTCATCATAAACGGCATCGTTCCGTGACGTTTTCAACAGGAAACTCTGCGGGAAATTTAAAATTGCAATTAGTAAACTAAAAAGGCCGTATTGGCATGTGTTGCAATGTTAATATTTCATCATTGATATATAAACTATCAGACTGCGTGGTCGCTAGTAGTGGCTTTTAGTAGGCCTTTAAATCTAAGTCTAAGTCTTATGGCTTTGCACTTTGCACATTGTCATGTATATATAAATAAATATATATATATATATATAATCGATTCTAATACGAATCGAATTGTTTACGTTGTGCGATTCAGAATCGATTCTCATTTTTAAAAAATCGATTTTTATTTTTTTTTATTTAAAAAAAAATGTTATTATTATTATTTTTCTTTTCTTTTATCAATTCAACAAACCACTACACAGCAATACCATAACAATGCAATCCAATTCCAAAACCAAACCTGAGCCAGCAACACTCAGAACTGCAATAAACAGAGCAATTGAGAGGAGACACAAACACCACACCGAACAAACCAAAAGTAGTGAAACAAAAATGAATATTATCAACAACAGTATCAATATTAGTTATATTTTCAGCATAGCAGTGATTAAAAATCCCTCACTGAGATTATCATTAGACATTTGTAAAAATAATAAAAAAGAACAATAGTGTCACAGTGGCTTACACTTGCATCGCATAAGCTTGACAACACACTGTGTCCAATGTTTTCACAAAGATAAAATAAGTCATATTTTTGGTTCGTTTAATAGTTAAAACAAATAATTGACATTATTGCAATCAGTTGATAAAACATTGTCCTTTACAATTCTAAAAGCTTTTTTTTTAAATCTACTACTCTGCTAGCATGTCAGCAGACTGGGGTAGATCCTGCTTAAATCCTATGTATTGAATGAATACATAATCCTTTTGAATCGGAAAAATATCGTTTTTGAATCGAGAATCGAATCAAATCGAAAAAATGTATATATTATCGAATCGTGTCCCCAAGAATCGATATTGAATCGAATCGTGGGACACCCAAAGATTCACAGCCCTAATATACAGAGGTGGGTAGTAACGCGCTACATTTACTTTGTTACATTTACTTGAGTAACTTTTGGGATAAATTGTACTTCTACGAGTAGTTTTTATGCAACATACTTTTACTTTTGTATATTTATAGAGAAGAAACGCTACTTTTACTCCGTTCCATTTATCGACATTAAGCCCGCTACTCGCTACTTTTTTTATCACTCTATTAATGTTTGTTTTGGTTAATGACAGAGCTTCAAAGTAGGATCTACGCATGCCTGCGTTTCACCAATCACATGCAGTCACTGGTGATGTTGGACCAATCAAACAGAGTCAGGTGGTCACATGACCGTGATACGTAAACCCGATTTAAACAAGTTGAAAAACGTATTGGGGTGTTACCATTTAGTGGTCAACTGTGCGGAATATGTACTGTACTGTGCAATCTAATAATAAAAGTTTCAATCAATCAATCAAAAGTGTAAAGGAAAAAAGACACTTTTTATTTCAACCGGACTTCCCGTCAAAAGCCTAAAGACTGATCGCACAGTTCCTGTCTTCACAATAAAAGCGCCGCTCCATCGCGCCTGCGTTAACAAAATAAGAGTCTCCGAAAGCCAGCGCAAATAAGCTAGCAAGCTACGGAATTTGCCGCCAATGTATTTCTTGTAAAGTGTATAAAAACGAATATGGAAGCTGGACAAATAAGATGCCAAAACCAACGACTCTCATGTGGTATTAGACAGAAAAGATGAACTTTTTTCTCCTCCATTTGAAAATGTGAACGTCTGATTCCAATCAATGCAAGTCATCAGAATCAGGTAATACACCAACTTATATTCTTGTCTTCATGAAAGATAGGAATCTATATCTTAAACATGCATGTATATTCATTAAAACACCTTCAACATGTCAACAAAAAAGGCAAAATAAATAAATATAAATTATATACTGTATATATAAATGTATGTATATATATACATATACATATATATATGATATGTGTGTGTATAAATGATATGTGTATGTATATATGAGGTAGATCACTTCGACTTGGTCATTTACTAAGTAATTGATAAACGTTGAAAAACTTATTGGGGTGTTACCATTTAGTGGTCAATTGTACGGAATATGTACTGTACTGTGCAATCTACTAATACAAGTTTTAATCAATCAATCAATCAATCAAATCAATGAATGCCTACTGAGCCTATGGTGCTGTTAAGTTATTGTGGCTCAATGTGCCATTTTTTTAATTTTATTTTAATTTACTATTATTTAATATATATTATTGTTTTAGTTGCTTAAGAGATATTCCTGGCTCGGAATTTGCTCATTGCTATTTTTATGTTTTTGTGCATTATTTGTTGCCGTAGTCAGGTTACTCATCAGTTACTCAGTACTTGAGTAGTTTTTTCACAATATACTTTTTACTTTTACTCAAGTAAATATTTGGGTGACTACTCCTTACTTTTACTTGAGTAATAAATCTCTAAAGTAACTGTACTCTTACTTGAGTACAATTTCTGGCTACTCTACCCACCTCTGCTAATATATATATATATATATATATATATATTTATATATATATATATATATTTATATATATATATATATATATATATATATATTAGGGATACACCGATTAATCGGTAACCGAATATATTCGGCCGAATATGGCAAAAAAAGCCACATTCGGCCTTCAGTGGAATGAGTTAAGAACAAGGCCGAATAGTGGCGTGTGACGCAATTTTTTGACGCGGTGACGCAATCAACCAACGTGCAGTGACGCGGTGACGTTGGGATATGTTGTGTACCTCTATAAGTGTATGAGGTTACAACCACACACTTATTGCGATTTAGTGGGTCCTCTGTTTACATTATTAGCCTGTTGTGTAGGCTACCTGTATAAGTGTATGAGGTTACAAGCACACACTTAATTGAGATTTACTTGAGCCTTCTGTTTACATTATTAGCATATCTACTGTGGCTAAGCAGACTTTTGCTAAAAGGACAATAATTCATTTGTTGTGGGTTTATCCACTTTAATATACCTTTTTTTTTTTTTGGAATGCATGTTTTGTTTTAAGGCCTAATATAAATGAAAAACTTTGTGCTTTTTTTGAAAAGCAAAGGCTACTGGAATATTAAAAAAATGTCAATATTGAATAAAAAATGACTTTATTTGAAAAACATGTCTAAATATTTATTCTAGGCTATTTATGCAATATAAAAAAAAATTGTGAAAAACTGCATTCATTATTCGGTGTTCGGTATTCGGCCTTCGGCCAAGCGTTTAAGTTTTATTCGGCTTCGGCCACAAATTTTCATTTTGGTGCATCCCTAATATATATATATATATATATATATATATATATATATATATATATATATATGTGAGTAATATATATACCGGTATATTGCATTTACAACCCCCTGGTGCTGTTTTGTATGGTTTTTCTACTGTTTTTGTACTTAATTTGACTATTATTTCTAAACTGTTTGTAAATGTTGAAATTTTTAAATAACAGTTTATTTAAAAAACAAAAAACAACAACATTTATGTGTACTGCCGTAAATCGGTCAACAAGGACGGAAAATACCGGAAGTTAGCGAGCCATTGTTGACCTGCTAGTGTCGTTGATTGCATGTGTGTGTTTTTTTTTTTTAAATAATCTACATATTTATAGGGCGAACTACATTAAATACAGTTAGACTGTCTTTGTTTTTAAGATCAATTAGATGGCTTTAATAGGCGAGCAGATTATCTTAGCCGGCTGACAACATAGCTACATAGTGGTTAGCATCACACGGCTAACAGGAAGCCCTCGCATATTTTTTTTTAGTTTTGGTAAAAATGTGCAAGTTCCATAAGATTCGAGCGTTGGTGAGACAGCGACTAAATGTTGCCATTGAAGAAATATTTGTGGTGTTTGAAAGAGCCGTGGCAGAATACGAGGAGGAACTGTGTCGGAGCAAAGAGGAGAACGAGCGACAACGCCAACTGTTGAAGAATGTTTACAAAAGTCAAGGTGGGTTTCACTTTCACTTAGCTGCGATCTCCTCAATGTTGACAAAGTATCACGCTAAACAGCAACGTTTGGATGCAAAACCATCATCGTATGTAATGTATGTAATATAGTGTCATCAGCTACTCATCTGACACACACACACACACACACACACACACACACACACACACACACACACACACAGTGGGGCAAAAAAGTATTTAGTCAGCCAGCGATTGTGCAAGTTCTCCCACTTAAAATGATGACAGAGGTCTGTAATTTTCATCATAGGTACACTTCAACTGTGAGAGACATAATGTGAAAAAAAAAATCCAGGAATTCACATTGTAGGAATTTTAAAGAATTTATTTGTAAATTATGGTGGAAAATAAGTATTCGGTCAACCATTCAAAGCTTTCACTGATGGAAGGAGGTTTTGGCTGAAAATCTCAGGATACATGGCCCCATTCATTCTTTCCTTAACACGGATCAATCGTCCTGTCCCCTTAGCAGAAAAAAAGCCCCAAAGCATGATGTTTCCACCCCCATGCTTCACAGTAGGTTTGGTGTTCTTTGGATGCAACTCAGTATTCTTCTTCCTCCAAAATCGACGAGTTGAGTTTATACCAAAAAGTTGTATTTTGGTTTCATCTGACCACATGACATTCTCACAATCCTCTGCTGTATCATCCATGTGCTCTCTGGCAAACTTCAGACGGGCCTGGACATGAACTGGCTTAAGCAGGGGGACACGTCTGGGACTGCAGGATTTGATTCCCTGTCGGCGTAGTGTGTTACTGACGGTACCCTTTGTTACTTTGGTCCCAGCTCTCTGCAGGTCTTTCACGTGCGGTTCTGGGATTTTTGCTCACCGTTCTCATGATCATTTTGACCCCATGGGATGAGATCTTGCGTGGAGCCCCAGATCGAGGGGAATTATCAGTGGTCTTGTATGTCTTTCATTTTCTGACAATTGCTCCCACAGTTGATTTTTTCACACCAAGCTGCTTGCCTATTGTAGATTCACTCTTCCTAGTCTGGTGCAGGTCTACAATTCTTTTCCTGGTTTCCTTCGACAGCTCTTTGGTCTTGGCCATAGTGGAGTTTGGAGTCTGACTGTTTGAGGCTGTGGACAGGTGTCTTTTATACAGATAACGAGTTCAAACAAGTGCCACTAAAGGGGAACCTTATCACCAGACCTATGTAAGCGTCAATATATACCTTGATGTTGCAGAAAAAAGACCATATATTTTTTTAACCGATTCCTGAACTCTAAATGGGTGAATTTTGGCGAATTAAACACGTTTCTGTTTATCCCTTTCTGAGCGACGACGTCAGAACGTGACGTCACATCGGTACTAAACGCCATTTTTCCCTACCATGTCACATGCATCGAGTTAAATCAGCTCTGTTATTTTCCGTTTTTTTGACTGTTTTCCGATACCTTGGAGACATCATGCCTCGTCGATGTGTTGTCGGAGGGTGTAACAATACGATCAGGGACGGATTCAAGTTGATTTATGTAGAATGTGCATCGATTAGTATGGCATTCTAATCAATGCTAACATGCTATTTAGGCTAGCTGTGTACATATTGCAGCATTATGCCTCATTTGTAGCTATATTTGCCTCCAGCCTTTCCCTCCATCCACATTTAATGCCAAACAAACAAATACCAGTCTACGGATTTAAGTTGCTCCAGTGTCAAGAGACACGAAAGTCCCTCGTTTGGTTTTTACCGGCGATACTACGACAGAGATGGCACAGAGATGACAAGAATGTCTGGATATCCTGCGACACTCAAAGCAGATGCATTCCCAACGATAAAGTCAACGAAATCACAAAAGTGAGTGTTGTTGATTTTATTGACTTATGTGCTAATCAGACATATTTGGTCGCGGCATGACTGCCAGCTAATCGATGCTAACATGCTATTTAGGCTAGCTGTATGTACATTTGGAACTATATTTGGGACGGCGTGGCGCAGTGGAAGAGTGGCCGTGCGCAACCCGAGGGTCACTGGTTCAAATCCCACCTAGAACCAACCTCGTCACGTCCGTTGTGTCCTGAGCAAGACACTTCACCCTTGCTCCTGATGGGTGCTGGTTGGCGCCTTGCATGGCAGCTCCCTCCATCAGTGTGTGAATGTGTGTGTGAATGGGTAAATGTGGAAGTAGTGTCAAAGCGCTTTGAGTACCTTGAAGGTAGAAAAGCGCTATACAAGTACAACCCATTTATCATTTATCATTTATATTTACATCCAGCGTTTTCTTCCACCCACATTTAATGCGAAACAAACACTTACCAATCGATGGATTTAAGTTGATCCTGTGTCAATGCGAAAGTCCTGATCGGTTGGTCTGCACATTTTACCGGCGATGCTAAGACAGACATGCATGGCCGAATAGCGTCAATAGCTGTTCGCTCAATAGCTTCAGTTTCTTCTTCAATTTCGTTTTCGCTATCTGCCTCCATACTCCAACCGTCTGTTTCAATACATGCGTAATCTGTTGAATCGCTTAAGCGCTGAAATCCGAGTCTGAATCCGAGCTAATGTCGCTACATCTTGCTGTGCTATTCGCCATTGTTTGTATTGGAATCGCTATGTGATGTCACAGGAGAAATGGACAGTGGCTTCGCAGATAGCGAAAATCAGGCACGTTAAAGCTTTTTTTAGGGATATTCAGGGACGGGTAAAATTTTGAAAGAAACTTCGAAAAATAAAATAA
>NC_084636.1:6338415-6390915 GCF_033978795.1 Nerophis ophidion | reverse complement strand
ACCTCGGAGTCTTGTTCACGAGTGAGGGAAGAGTGGATCATGAGATCGATAGGCGGACCCTGTATCGATCCATCATGGTGAAAAAGGAGCTGAGCCGGAAGGCAAAGCTCTAAATTTACCGGTCGATCTACGTTCCCATCCTCACCTATGGTCATGATCTTTGGTTATGACCTAAAGTACATGATCACAGGTACAGGCAGCCCAAATGAGTTTCCTCCGTGGGGGGGCTTGTATCTCCTTTAGCGATAGGGTGAGAAGATGTGTCATTCAGGAGGATCTCAGAGTAAAGACGTTGCTCCTCCACATGGAGAGGATCCTGTCAGGTTCAAACACTGATGACACCTATTAAACTGACAAGAAGCAAGGAACCATGCGGAGACAGAGTTCAATTTAGCTCATGAGGAGAACGCATGGAACTGAACACTAAGTCACAGTCTCGCCCTACGTTCTAAGGTTCAGCTCCCGCGTCTTTCTATTTATTTCAGGGGTTTCACAGTCTACATCACTGAGGCCGCCTCTAAAAGAAGTGGCCGCATATATTATGCAAATCAGGTACAGGACGCACAATACGTGACGGAATGTGCTGGGGGCCTTGTGATTTTGCCTTGTCTCTGCTTCGTCTGCGTGCTGTCGTCTTATCTGCGTTGAGGTACTTGAAGTCCTTGGCTGTTAGCGGGCTAACCCCTCAGACAAGAAGTTTCATCCTTGCACAGATACAAAAGTCTAACTGGAGCACAATAGCTAATAACTATGGCAACTGACTTTAAGCATACTAACAGTTTGTGATAATATATACATGATTTTCCTAACCGATCCACATGAGGTGGTTCGGGCATCTGGTCAGGATGATCCCTGAAACGCCTCCCTGAGGGGTTTAGGTCCGGCTGGTCGGACACACGGTAAAGAACCAGGACACGTTGCGGAGACTGGCCTGGGAACACCTCGGGATTACTCAGGAGAAGATAGACAAAGGAACTGGTAGAGGGAAGTCTGGGCTTCTCTGCTTAGGCTGCTGCCCCCGTGACCCCAACTCGGATAAGTGGAAGGAGATGGATGGATGTAAATTGTGTCTATTAGCTTGACTAAATTACTAATTTGTCTAAGATTTATATGAAATATGTTTATAAAAAGTCTTTTATGACCTGCAGAGTAAAACCGATGTCCCTTCTTGTCTTGCAGACATCCAGCAGGTTTCACCAAAGAGTCAAGAAGGAAGTCCCCGCGAGCAGCAAAAGTGTGCGGCGCAGGAGGAGCCGCAGCCCCCCCGCATCAAAGAAGAAGAGGAGGAGCTTGAAGGACTGAAGGAGGCTGACATCAGCACGTTCACGGTAAAGAATGAAGATGACGAAGACAGTGAGGCTCAGTCCTCTCAGCTTCATCACAGTCCCAGTGAGGACAGCAAAGGGGCGGAGCCTCTAACTCACGGCACAAGAGAAACCGCTGGAGCATCGCAACCCGGACCCGGTCCCGACGCTGAAGAACTTTTGGACGGGACCGAGGACTGTGAAGGCCACGCCAGATGTCCCACTGACGACACACACTTGAAGTGTTCGGACCCGCACTTGAGGACCCGCACCGGAGAGAAACCCTTCCCCTGCTCGCTGTGCCCCAAAAGATTCACTCGCAAGTCAGACATGAAGTTGCACCTGGACACGCACGCCGCCCACGACCCTTTCCGGTGCTCCGTCTGCGCCAAGAGCTTCCCGGTCAAGAAGTACTTGATGATACACGCCAGAAGACACGTGGCCCACAAACCTTCCGCTTCCTCCGCCTGTGCCAAAATATTTGCCACCAAAGCAGAGATGGAATCATACATGACGACGGACGCTGGCGAAGGGCTTCGGGAGGTGTCAGATGTGGACGACAGGAAGTCAGACGTGGACGACAGGAAGTCCCACTCTTCTGAAAACGCTTACAGCCACAAAACTATAGAACCTCTAAAGGACCCGAAAAGTGATATGGGCAGCAAGCGCTTCACGTGCTCGCAGTGCGGGAAGACGTTTGTCCGCAAAGGGGGTCTCACTCGACACCTGCGGACGCACACGGGAGAGAAACCGTTCAGCTGTTCAGTTTGCGCGAAACGGTTCCCCACCAGGTCCAACATGAAGGTTCACATGGCGCTACACACCAACGAGAAGCCCTTCAAATGTTTAATCTGCGCCAAAAAATTCCCTTTAAGGATTTATTTGGTCAAGCACATGATCAGACACTCCACGGAGAAACCTTTTCACTGCCCGTTCTGCGATAAAAGATTCGCTACAAAGGCGGAGGTGGAGCGGCACGTGGCCATCCACACCGGGGACAGGCCCTTCACATGCTCCGTGTGCTCCAAAGGCTTCTTGAACAAGGGGGACATGGTCGTCCACATGAGGAGGCACACCGGGGAAAAACCTTTCAGCTGCACCGCGTGCGACAGAAAGTTCATCAGTAAGGGTCTGCTGAAAAGACACAAGTGCAGCGGGGACGTCCAGGAGGTGTTGGTGGGAAGTGAGGAGCCCCCTGGTTTTAAAGAGGAGGGCGTGTGGGAGGAGCCTGAAGGGCTGGAGGATTCTAACCCCAGCAAGTTCACATTGAAGCGTGAAGATGATGAAGACAAAGCGGAGTCCTCACAGCTTCATCACAGTGGAAATGAGGACAACAAGGGGGCGGAGCCTCCATCTCGACGCTCGACAACAGACGCCAGCGAAGCATCACAAGCGGACACAAACTTTGCTCCCCTGTCGGACACGGACGAGAAGATGTCGCACTCTTCGGAGAACGAGCACAGCGACAACGCCACGGGATCTTTGGGCGGCAAGAAGGCGTGTCTTGGCGACACGGGACATCACGCCGACAGCAACCGAGTGGCGTGTTCCGATTGCGGCAAGTCTTTCGTCTACAAGGGAGATCTGAAACGACACATGCGAACGCACACCGGAGAGAAACCCTTCGCTTGCACCGTATGCGCCAAAAGGTTTGCTCGCAACTCCGACATGAAGATACACGCGGTCACGCACATGGACGAGAAACCCTTCAACTGTTCGACTTGTTCCAAGAGCTTCCCGTCCGAGAAATCCCTGCTGACGCACGCGAGACGACACACGGCGAGGAAACATTTCGCCTGCTCGTTTTGCACGAAACGATTCATCACCAAAACGGAACTGGAGACCCACGTGAGAACGCACACCGGGGAAAAACCCTTTTCTTGTCCGGTGTGCGCCAAGAGGTTCTCGCTAAAGGGGGACATGGTGAGGCACATGAGGACGCACACGGGCGAGAAACGCTTTCCCTGCTCGGTTTGTGTGAAAAGCTTCTCTCGCAAGGAGGACATGAGGATCCACATGAGGACGCACACCGGAGAGAAACCCTTCAGTTGCAACCTGTGCCAGAAAAGCTTTGCTTACAGGAAGCAGATGAGGAAACATAAATGTGTTGTTACTGACAGCACAGAAGGAATCGCTGACTCTTACGCCTGTTCACAAGACTTGGAACACTGATAAGGTCTTCTTTTTCGCATAATGTACACTCAAAACGCTCAAGTTAGTTTTGTTTTAAAGGAAACAAAGCAAAGGAATGGTCTTTCTTGCCAGTAATGAACTGTATAATACTTTAATGCCAAGGGATAGACAATATGATCACTCCTAACTCAATGCAGCTCGTTTGTGTAAAAGAATGTTTAGCACCTGAGGGAAAAGTGTCGTTATTTTCAGCGTGCACACAATTCATGATTAAACTTGTCGGCTTGAATGTTTCTTTCTTTTTGTCTCAAAGTTGACCAACAATCCAAATATCTGCTGAAGCACAAGACTGGTTTCAAGATTCAGGATGCTTTATTAATGTCCATCCTTTAACATGTACAAGACTAAGAACTAAAATTACATTTTCGGCACAGTCCCACCTACTTAGAGCAGACATACGTTACAGGGAGACAAGACAGGACTGCCAACGGATCTGCCACTTATGGCGCTCCTTAACAAAAGTGGGAAACAGGTGATATTCGGGAAGGGGGGAAGAGTAAAAAATATCAGTCAAAGGTTGGACCCCCGTGAAGGCGAGGGGTGGGGTTGGGGAGTGTGTTTGTGTATATGCCTATTGTGTTTGGGTGTAGTGGTGTTGTGTCCATAGGCCCGGGGTCGCTCTGCATGCAATGCAAGCAAAGTTCGACTCCCAGGTGACGTTGAGGAGGGAGGGAGGTCAAAAGCGTCCATCTTTGAGAGTCCTCAGGGGATGTTTACAGAACAGCCTGCTCATGTTGTTGCATCAAGGCCATTCGAGGGAGTCAAATCGTAGATTAGGATTTTTGTTTACAATAGCTTGTCTGTTCTATTCATCCATGTTGGCTCTAATATCCAATTTTTCCGTTTCGGCAAGCTTCTCCATGATGTGATCCATCTTGCGATTCAGTTCAGAAATTGCTCCGGACTGTGATCCCACAGCCATTCCCAAAACATTCTGTCAGGTTCAAACACTGATGAAATCTATTAAAAAAGACAAAAGGCAAAGAATCAAACAGAGACAGAATTAAATTTGGACTCAGATCTGGGGAAAACCATGGCCACTGTACTCTCTGTACAGTCCTGCACCACGCTCTGCCCAAAGATTTTACTCCTCCTTTATTTCCTGAGGGAAGTGGGTCGTAAACAGCGTTGCCCTCGGTTACCGAACAGTTCGAAGAGAGTTCGTCAAATAGTTCAAAAAGAGTCCCATAAAATAGTTCAAAGAGAGTTCATAAATACTTCAAAAAGATTTCCTCTGGAAGTTGGGCAGATCCTGCCATCTGTCCGCTTTGTAGTCCCAATGGTGTTTTACGAGCATTCTTCTTGGAAGGTTTCAAAGACAGCCTTTTGTCTTCTTGTCAGGAACACAATGTAATACAAAGTTTTTTTGTGATAATTTAGAAACAATTATTCTAACACCTTCCATTGCGACGAACAGCCTTTGGGCTCCTTGAGTGGCTGCCATGGTTTTACGAATTTGACGATACACCAGAGCCATGCCCAGCCCAATCAGCAGGTACCCCGCGATCATGGTTCCAAATAGGTAGATATCTTCCACGTCCTCGATGGAAAGGACTGTGTGATAGCAAAATTACTTATACTCGTTTAAATAGATGATGTTCTTTGAACTGGGTACCAAAAGTTGTTTATTGGGCTCAGGAATGTGACACTTATCTGATCAAGCTTTGTCTCCTGTGTCTTTGATGTGACATGTGGACTTTAGTTGACCTGGGCATGTGTGTTTTCTCTCCCTGGCACCCCCCCCTGTGCTAAACTGTTGCCCTTTCCTGAGTGACTCTCCTCCCCTTCTGGGCAAACGACACCCTCTCCCCTTCACAGGACCTTGGGCATTAATTTCCCTTGGACCCACTCAACGTCAATTGCATCCGGTCTCCCATAGAGGGGTGGGGGGGTGGGGGGTGAGTCACCCACATCTGCAGTCCTCTCCAAGGTTTCTCATAGTCATTCTGATTGACATCCCACTGGGTTGTGAGTTTTTCCTTGCCCTGATGTGGGATCTGAACCGAGGATGTCGTTGTGGCTTGTGCAGCCCTTTGAGACACTCGTGATTTAAGGCTATATAAACAAACATTGATTGATTGATTGAGGTCCTCTGACCAGTGACTGGTGCGCTGATTGCTGACGACTGATTGCAGCTGCTTGCTGCTGCCAGACAGACGCGTGCACTTTTATGACAGAAATAAGTGTTTCATGCTGAAAACAAGCATTATTCTGAAATGAAGGATGATGCTGAATCTGTCACAATATTTTCCACGTGGGGGGGAACCAATATTTATTAGGGACCGAATGTCTCTTTGGGACAGAGGACCCTATTGTATTTCTAAGGTTTTATTATCATTATACCACCACCTCTTTGAGCTGTAATTTGACCCCCTTAAAATGCTTCAAAACTCACCAAATTTGACACACACATCAGGACTGACAAAAATTGCCATCTAATAAAAAAACAAACCCCAAAACTAAAAATTGCGCTCTACCGCCCCCTCGGATAAAACACAGACAAAACTGCTTGTAACTTCCGTTAAGAATGTCGTAGAGACATGAAACAAAAACCTCTATGTAGGTCTGACTTAGACCTACATTTCATTCACTTACATCCTTCAGCAAAAATCAACAGGAAGTTGGCAAAAACCCCTTCAAAACAAAAGTTTCCTAAAAAAAATATTTTTTGCCTCTTTGAGCTGTAATTTGACCCCCTTAAAATGCTTCAAAACTCACCAAACTGGACACACACATCAGGACTGGTAAAAATTGCAATCTAATAAAAAAAAAAAGCAAACCCCAAAATTTAAAATTGCCCTGTAGCGCCCCCTAGAAATAAAACCGACAAAACTGCTCTTGGGAAGAAAACAGATAAAACTGCTTGTAACTTCCGGTAGGAATGTCTTAGAGACATGAAACAGAAACCTCTATGTAGGTCTGACTTAGACCTACATTTCATACACTTACATCCTTCAGCAAAAATCAACAGGAAGTTGGCAAAAACCCCTTCAAAACAAAAGTTTCCTAAAAAAAATCATTTTTGCCTCTTTGAGCTGTAATTTGACCCCCTTAAAATGCTTCAAAACTCACCAAACTGGACACACACATCAGGACTGGTAAAAATTGCGATCTAATGAAAAAAAAAGCAAACCCCAAAATTTAAAATTGCCCTGTAGCGCCCCCTAGGAATAAAACCGACAAAACTGCTCTTGGGAAGAAAACAGACAAAACTGCTTGTAACTTCCAGTAGGAATGTCTTAGAGACATGAAACACAAACCTCTATGTAGGTCTCACTTAGACCTACATTTCATTCATTGACATCCTTCAGCAAAAATCAACAGGAAGTTGGCAATTACCCCTTCAAAACAAAAGTTTTGTACAAACCTTTCACCTTTTTTCAAACATTATCTCCTCTGAGCGCGTTTGTTGTGTCGGTTTCAAACTCGCACAGGAAAGAGAATCAACCCTTCTGATTAAAAGTTGCGCAAAGAGTTTTTCTAACTGCTCTAGTTTTGATTTTACGAGCCTTCAAATAACCACTGCTCTGCTGCCGTCTCAAGATGGCAGCTTAAAAGCAGGAAGCACCAGCGTGACCACACAATGCAGAGAAGGTAGGTACTGTGCGGGTAAAGATATGTCCACTTGGTGAAAGAAAGAGGCACCAGTTTGACTCCAGGATACAGAGAAGGTAGGTAATGTGCAGGTAAAGATATGTTGACTGGGTGAAAGAAGGAGGCACCAGTTTGACTCAAGGATACAGAGAAGGTAGGTAATGTGCAGGTAAAGATATGTTGACTGGGTGAAAGAAGGAGGCACCAGTTTGACTCCAGGATACAGAGAAGGTAGGTAACGTGCAGGTAAAGATATGTTGACTGGGTGAAAGAAGGAGGCACCAGTTTGACTCCAGGATACAGAGAAGGTAGGTAATGTGCAGGTAAAGATATGTTGTCTGGGTGATGGCAGGAAGCACCAGCGTGTATGGGTGAAAGAAAGAAGCACCACTGTGACCCCAGAATGCAGGGAAGGTAGGTAATGTGCAGGTAAAGATATGTTGAATGGTTAAAGGCAGCAAACATCAGCAAAAGTCGGTCCCGTCCATCGCTGCTTGCAGCTTTAATTAAAAGTTATTTTCTCAATTTGACCATTTTTTAACCGGAACAGACAAAAAATATGCTGAAATGAAAGGGACATTTTTAGATGTTCGATATTTGCAGTGTGCTGAATAAACAGCGAGTGTCAACATTTGTTGATGTATTTTATTTGATTTGATTTGTTTTAGACTTTGCTCCTGTGACAGTGTGCCAGAGCGTCCCTGAGCGCCGCCAGCACCATGTCCACCTTGGCCTGGCTGCTGTTGCCCCCCATCAGACCCACACGCAGCACCTGGAACATGCACACACAGTGAGAAGGTACGCACTGCAAACAAACCACATCGCCCCCCCCCCCCCGTCCCGTCCCTCATCACCATGCCCACAGTCGGTCCCAGACCCCCGGAGATCTCCAAATTGTGGCTCTTCATGACGTAGGCGGTGATCTCCTTCCAGTCGTACCCTTGCGGGGCCAGGATGGTGGTGACGGTGGGCAGCCGCGCCGTCTAAAGTCACGTCAAAGAGTTTATTTATGTGTCACAACATGGTGAGACCGGGACGGAGTCACCTTGTCTGGGACAAAGAGCTTGAGACCCATGCGCTCCAGGCCGGCGTGGAAGTACTCGGCCACCTTCCTGTGCCTTTCCCAGGAACTTTCCAGACCCTGAGACAGTCCCAGTTAGTGCATGTGTTTGAAGGAATGTCATGTTTGCTATGATGAGTATTAGGAAACTTTCTCCAAAGCTCCTTTTGGTTGCATGGCGATGGCCTAAAAACGTATTTGTAAAAATTGATTCTTAAAAAACATAAAATCATACAGTGTAATATAATGGCCCTGCGATGAGGTGGCGACTTGTCCAGGGTGTACACTGCCTTCCGCCCGATTGTAGCAGAGATAGGCACCAGCGACCCCAAAGGGAATAAGCGGTAGTAAATGGATGGAAGGATGGATGGAAATATATATATATATATATATATATATGTATATATATATATATATATATATATATATATATATATATATATATATATATATATATATATATATATATATATGTATATATATATATATGTATATATGTATGTATATATATATATACATATACAGTGTATACATATATACATATATATGCATGTATATATATATATATATATATGTATATATATATATATATATATATAAATGTATGTGTATATATATATGTATATATATATATATATATTATATTAATATAATTTGATAATATTTCCATATATTAAAATATGTTTAATAACAGATATTGTATATATATATATATATATATATATATATATATTAATAATATTAATATTATATCGGCATTATTTAATAATACTTTATTAAAATATGTTTAACAAAAGATATTTTTAAGAATTGATTATTACAAAAATTATTATACAGTATATATATATGTGTGTATATATATATATATATATATATATATGTATATATATATATATATATATATATATATAAATTAATATTATGTTAAAGTTATTGTTTAGTAACAGATCATTTCAAAAATGTATTCTTAAAAAAACTAATTATAGAGTGTGTATATTTATAAAATTATTATTATACTAATATTGTTTAATAATATTTGTATTTATCAAAATATGTTTAACAACAGATATTTTAAAAATTGATTCTTTAAAAAAAGGAAATTATAGAGTTTATATATAATTAACATTATATCAGGTTATTTAATAGTATTTTAATATATTTGAATATGTTTAATAACAGATCTTTTTTTTTTAATTCTTGAAAAAATAATTATAGAGTGTATATCTTTATATAATTATTATTATATGAATATTGTTTAATAATATTTTAATACAATGAAATATTTTTAATAACAGATATTTAAAAAATAGATTCTTAAAAAATACAGTATATATATATAATTAATATTATATTAATGTTATTTAATAATATTTTAGTATATTAAAATACGTCTAAAAACAGATATTTTTAAAAATGTATTCTAAAAAACTAATTGTAGAGTGTATATATTTATATAACTACCATTTTATTAATATTGTTTAATAATATCTTAATATATTAAAATATGTTTAACAACAGATATTTTTCAAAATGTAATTAAATATGAATTATACAGTATATATATTATTAACATTATATTTATGTTATTTAATAATATTTTAATATATTAAAATATGTTTAATAACAGATATTTTTAAAAATGTATTTTTTTTAAATCAGTATATATATTATGTATATTATGTCTTCTTTTGTTTGTCTTCTATGCCCTTTTTTGTAAAAAAAAAAAAAAACACAACATAGTTTTAATGGCAAAACAAAGTATGCAAAAATTTCCCCGAAAAATATTTCCAAGTGGAATATTTGATATTTAATATATTTTTAATATATTAAAATATGTTTAATAAAAGATAATTTAAAAATGTATTCTTAAAAAAAACTATTTATTGTGTATTTATTTACATAATCATTATTATATTAATATTGTTTAGTAATAGTTTTAAATATTAAAATATGTTTAACAACAGATAAAAAAAATAATTACACAGTATATATATATATATATATATATATATAATTAATATTATATTAATGTTATTTAATAATATTTTAATACATCCAAAAATATTTCCACGTGGAATATTTGAGTAATTCATAAGGTTGATTTTGATTCATTATTATGGCCGCTTTTGTGTTATTAGAGTCAACATTTCTCCTTACATTTGCTCTTTTATTTCCACTTAAAATGTGCTGCGAGCCGTACTTTGGACCCCAACCCCCCCTCCCCCGGACTTTGGGTGCTTTTTGACCGCTGGCTAAACAATGTTTGCTGTGTGTGTTGGCATGCAAAGCCATTCCAAAAAAGGTTTACCGCACCTCCTCGGCCAAGACGGCCAGGCCCTCCCTCAGGGCGTAGAAGGCAGAGACCGGGGCGGTGTGGTGGTACCTGCAGGGACCAGACCACACCACCATGACTCGTCATCCTGGGACTTGGGGGGGACGGGGACCAAAGACCTTCTTACATTCTGCTGGGTTTGTCGTCACAGCCCCAGTAGTTTGCCAGCCAGCTCAGGTCCAGGAAGAAGGACACCGGCTTGGTTCTGCGGTTGAAGATCTTCTGACACGCCCTCTCACTGAAGGAAATGGGCGCCGTCCCTGGCGGGGCGTTGAGGACCTTCTGAGAACCCGTGTACATGATGTCGATCCCTGTTGGACACCGGTACGAAAACGCTGTTTATTATGAACCGTCTGGACTGGACTCATGCGGTCTTTAAGTACGCTTCAACCTTGTTGGTCCATGCAAACCGGAGCTCCTCCCACGGACGCCACAGAGTCCAGCAGGAACAAGCAGTCGTACCTGCAAACGGACCCGTCAGCAGCCGGAGACACCACGGCGACTGAAGCTGGGTGAATGTTGCTACTTATGACAGAGCGGTCCGATGCCGTCCAAAGGATGCAGGACTCCGGTGGACGACTCTCCGTGTGCCAGGAAAAACAGCACGGGCCTGTGTTTGGATAACGCCTGCCGGCCCATGACATCATCGGTTTTACAACGGACTCATACCGGACAGGTCCAGGTCTCTTACCTGCTCTATTTCTGTGTTCGTGAAGCACCCACCAGGGGGTGCCGCGATGGTGTTTACTCGAGCACCTAATAAAGGTTGTCAAAGAGATCCTCAAATCATGAATAGTCCGAAGACCGGATTTAGTTTTCTTGTCATGACGACATCATTTGTAAACAAATAAACACAGGCGGACATTTTAGTGGTACCTATCCTCTCGGCCACCTCTGCCGCCCGTTCTCCCCAAATGCCGTTGACTGCCACCAGCACGCCGTCTCCGGCCTCCACGGCGTTGAAGATGGCGCACTCCATGGCGGTGTGGCCGGTGCCGCTCACCGCAAACGTCATGGGGTTGTGAGTCTGGAACAGGTACTGGATCCCGCTCCTGATGTCGGACATTATCTGCAACCACAACCGACAGCAGTCAAGGATCTTGTAGGATCTGCCACACATGCCGTACAAGATTAAAGCTCTACTGACTTATGTGTTCTAATCCACCTGGAAAACAACCAGACCAGGGTATTCTAGCCAGTCCAGAAATGGAATTGGGTGCCCCAGTTATCCTGCAATCACTTCCGAAGGACTTGATTCAGGGTAGACTGGGACCTTGGCATTCATGTCATGCTTAAACCGGGACCTAGTCATCTCATTTAACATAGTAACGGGATCTTTCCAGTCCTGCTAGAACATGGCACAAAGCATCCCAACCAACTTAGACCAGGCCCAAGCCCCGAAAACCAAATACAATTTCAACCTAAGTACCTTTTTCAACCTAGTACCAGGTTCTAGGCATCGCTATCAACCTTTGACGAGATCTTGGGAGACACCATCAATCCAGATGGCTCGGCATCCATATGAAGATAAAAAGGTTCTATTCTATTCAGTCCACAAATGGAATTGGGCAACCCAGTTAATCTGCTTACTCAGGCTGGACTTGGACCTCGACATTCATATCATGCTTAAACCAGGACCTAAGTGTCTCATTTAACCAAGAACCAAGTCCTTTCCAGTCCAGCTAAAACCTAGTACTCGGCGTTCTAACAGTTCTAGACCTGTCCCAGCCACCCAAAACAAGGTACAACTTCAACCTAAGCATCTCTATCAACCTACTACCGGGTTCTAGGCATCGTTATCAACCTTTGACGAGAACTTGGGAAACATCATCAACCCAGATGGCTCGGCATCCATATGAAAGTATAAAGGTTCTATTCTAGCCAGTCCAGAAATGGAATTGGGCGCCCCAGTTAATCTACAATCACTTCCGAAGGACTTGATTCAGGGTAGACTGGGACCTTGGCATTCATGTCATACTTAAACCGGGACCTAGTCATCTCATTTAACATAGTAACGGGATCTTTCCAGTACAGCTAGAACATGGCACAAGGCATCCCAACCAACTTAGACCAGGCCCAAGCCCCGAAAACCAAATACAATTTCAACCTAAGCACAGCTAAAACCTGGTACTCGGTGTTCCAACAGTTCTAGACCTGTCCCAGCCACCCAAAACAAGGTACAACTTCAACCTAAGCATCTCTATCAACCTACTACTGGGTTCTAGGCATCGTTATCAACCTTTGACGAGAACTTGGGAATCATCATCAACCCAGATGGCTCGGCATCCATATCTAGGGCAACACTTCTACTAATATGCATATCATTTAATCTAGCACCAAGACCTTTTCCAGTTCAGCTACAACTTGGTACTCGGCATCCACACCAACCAAAGAATATCTATCAACCTAGTACCAGGTACTAAAGGTTACTATCAGCATATGAAAACATTTGAGGAAAGTCCACATCAAGGTAAAAAGTTCTACCATCTCTCAAGCTTAGCCAATATTTAAAACCTATTACCAGGTTCCTCAGTCACCGAAATCTAGCTCATACCTGGACCTGGGCATCTCATCTCAACCAAAGACAAGGATGTTCTCATCCACCCGGAACCATCACCCAATGCTTTCTTACCAATTCAAGTCATCTTAGAACATCTAGACCTAGGCGGCCCGTGTAGACCACATGCGCACTACCTGGAAGATCTCCGGATGCATGTGACCAATGACTGGGTTGGCTCCAGCCTGCAGGATGCGTGGAGGTACATTAGACGGTCCCGGTCCAAACATGTGTCGGTGAGGAACCGTCAGCGGCTTCTGCAGACATCTGGGCGGAGGCACGGACAGAGACGACATGTTTCCAGTCTGGGGTCTTCAGTTCATGGCGGTGGTCTATCTCGGAAATGTAGTTTCTAGCTGAGCTTCACGTTAGCGAAGATAAGGAAGTCACTGTTCACGTTCCAGTCCACGTTAATGATTGACTCCTGACTGGGGGCTCAATCCAGTTTTTTAAAGTCCAGTGAGTTCAAAGTCTTTCAGGCTTGAGAGCATCAAGAGTGTTAATGAGCAACCAGAATTTTGTTTGCAGACGTTCAAACAAGTCAAGGATGCGAGTCTTACGGGTCGTGTCCCGGTTTATGAGTTGTTCGTGAAACAGTCAATCAGGTTTTGAGCCTCCTCACCACTAGATGGAGTGGTTAAGGTCACAGTGAACGCCGTAAGGTCCGAGCAAAACTTCCGCTCTCAGAAGAGAGTCCAGTCCATAGTGGATCTAACATAATAGTGTGAGAGTCCAGTCCATAGTGGATCTAACATAATAGTGTGAGAGTCCAGTCCATAGTTGATCTAACATAAAAGTGATAGAGTCCAGTCCATGGTGGATCTAACATAATAGTGTGAGATTCCAGTCCATAGTGGATCTAACATAATAGTGAGAGTCCAGTCCATAGTAGATCCAACATAATAGTGTGAGAGTCCAGTCCATAGTGGATCTTGCTTAATAGTCTGAGTCCAGTCTATAGTGGATCTAACATTATTGTGTGAAAAGTCCATTCCATAGTGGATCTAACATATTAGTGTGAGAGTCCAGTCCATAGTGGATCTAGTTAATAGTGTGAGAGTCCAGTCCTCAGTGGATCTAACATAATAGTGTGAGAGTCCAGTCCGTAGTGGATCTAACATAATAGTGTGAGATTCCAGTCCATAGCGGATCTAACATAATAGTGTGAGAGTCCAGTCCATAGTGGATCTTGCTTAATAGTCTGAGTCCAGTCCATAGTGGATCTAACATAATAGTGAGAGTCCAGTCCATAGTGGATCTAACATAATAGTGTGAGAGTTCAGTCCATAGTGGATCTAACATAACAGTGAGAGTCCAGTCCATAGTGGATCCAACATAAAAAAGTGAGAGTCCAGCCATAGTGGATCTAACATAATAGTGAGAGTCCACTCCATTGTGGATCTAACATAATAGTGTGAGAGTCCAGTCCATACTGGATCTAACATAATAGTGTCAGAGTCCAGTCCATAGAGGATCTGACATAATAATGTGAGAGTCCAGTCCATAGTGGATCTAACATAATAGTGTGAGAGTTCAGTCCATAGTGGATCTAACATAACAGTGAGAGTCCAGTCCATAGTGGATCTAACATAATAGTGTGAGAGCCCAGTCCATAGTGGATCTAACATAAAAGTGAGAGTCCACTCCATTGTGGATCTAACATAATAGTGTGAGAGTCCAGTCCATACTGGATCTAACATAATAGTGAGAGTCCAGTCCATACTGGATCTAACATAATAGAGTCAGAGTCCAGTCCATAGAGGATCTGACATAATAATGTGAGAGTCCAGTCCATAGTGGATCTAACATAATAGTGTGAGAGTCCAGTCCATAGTGGATCTAACATAATAGTGTGAGAGTCCAGTCCATAGTGGATCTAACATAATAGTGAGAGTCCAGTCCATACTGGATCTAACATAATAGTGTCAGAGTCCAGTCCATAGAGGATCTGACATAATAATGTGAGAGTCCAGTCCATAGTGGATCTAACATAATAGTGTGAGAGTCCAGTCCATAGTGGATCTAACATAATAGTGTGAGAGTCCAGTCCATAGTGGATCTAACATAATAGTGTGAGAGTCCAGTCCATAGTGGATCTAACATAATAGTGTGAGAGTCCGGTCCGTAGTGGATTTAACATAATAATGTGAGAGTCCAGTCCATGGTGGATCTAGCATGATAGTGTGAAAGTCCACTCCATAGTGGATCTAACATAATAGTGTGAGAGTCCAGTCCATAGTGGATCTAACATAATAGTCGGAGAAACCAGTCTATAGTGGATCTAACATAATAATGTGAGAGTCCAGTCCATAGTGGATCTGACATAATAATGTGAGAGTCCAGTCCATAGTGGATCTAACATAATAATGTGAGAGTCCAGTCCATAGTGGATCTAACATAAAAAAGTGAGAGTCCAGCCATAGTGGATCTAACATAATAGTGAGAGTCCAGTCCATAGTGGATCTAACATAATTATGTGAGAGTCCAGTCCATAGTGGATCTAACATAATAGTGTGAGAGTCCAGTCCATAGTGGATCCAACATAAAAAAGTGAGAGTCCAGCCATAGTGGATCTAACATAATAGTGAGAGTCCAGTCCATAGTGGATCTAACATAATAGTGTGAGAGTCCAGTCCGTAGTGGATCTAACATAATAGTGCGAGAGTCCAGTCCATAGTGGATCTAACATAATAGTGAGAGTCCAGTCCATAGTGGATCTAACATAATAGTGTGAGAGTCCAGTCCATAGTGGATCTAACATAATAATGTGAGAGTCCAGTCCAGAGTGGATCTAACATAATAGTTAGAGTCCAGTCCATAATGGATCCAACATAATAGTAAGAGTCTAGTCCAAAGTGGATCAATAATAATAGTGTGGAAGTCCAGTCCATAGTTGATCTAACATAATAGTGTGAGAGTCCAGTCCTTAGTGGATCTAACATAATAGTGTGAGAGTCCAGTCCATAGTGGATCTAACATAATAGTGAGAGTCCAGTCCATAATGGATCTAACATAATAGTAAGAGTCTAGTCCAAAGTGGATCAATAATAATAGTGTGAGAGTCCAGTCCATAGTGGATCCAACATAATAGTGTGAGAGTCCAGTCCATAGTGGATCTAACATAATAGTGAGAGTCCAGTCCATAGTGGATCTAACATAATAGTGTGAGAGTCCAGTCCATAGTGGATCTAACATAATAGTGTGAGAGTCCAGTCCATAGTGGACCTAGCATAATAATGTGAGAGTCCAGTCCAGAGTGGATCTAACATAATAGTTAGAGTCCAGTCCATAATGGATCCAACATAATAGTAAGAGTCTAGTCCAAAGTGGATCAATAATAATAGTGTGGAAGTCCAGTCCATAGTTGATCTAACATAATAGTGTGAGAGTCCAGTCCCTAGTGGATCTAACATAATAGTGTGAGAGTCCAGTCCATAGTGGATCTAACATAATAGTGAGAGTCCAGTCCATAATGGATCTAACATAATAGTAAGAGTCTAGTCCAAAGTGGATCAATAATAATAGTGTGAGAGTCCAGTCCATAGTGGATCCAACATAATAGTGTGAGAGTACAGTCCCTAGTAGATCCAACATAATAGTGTGAGAGTCCAGTCCATAGTGGATCTTAAGTGCACAGGTGAGCCAGTTATTATCAAACCTTTTTGTTCTTGTTCATCAACGGGTTTGTTGTTGCACATTTTTTAGGGTATTTTTATCCTGAGAAGTTCTGTATGCCTTGAGCAGGAAATACAACCATGCAGCATTTGATCATCTTTTATTGGAATACACCTTCCCCGCAGTGACTTTGTGCCCAACGACAAAGTCATGCAGCGTCCTACTCTCCTCCTGGACTGGTCCTGGCGGGGATGAGCAGGGTCTTCCCCAGGGTCTCAGGACTGAAGGAGCCTTGGTGATACACCAGCCGTCCCCTCACCACGGTGGACGCCACCACGCCTCGCAGTGTGACGCCCAGGTAAGGAGTTACCTGTGCACACACGCACAATCAGCGCGGGAACAACATTCTCAGCTCTGGGTCCCTTACCTTGTTCTTGTGATGGATGTTCTCTTCTTTGATCTGGAACACAATGTCAGAAGTGGCTGCTTCGGTACATTTCCAAAATGATGCTACACTAGCATTCTAGAAATACTATTACCCCAAAAAATAAAGGTTATAGTAAATAACACAAAGCTGCCATGTCTTTGGTAGCAATAAAGTCAGCATTTATGTACAAACCCCGTTTCCATATGAGTTGGGAAATTGTGTTAAATGTTAATATAAACGGAATACAATAATTTGCAAATCCTTTTCAACCCATATTCAGTTGAATTTGCTACAAAGACAACATATTTCATGTTCAAACTGATAAACTTTTTGTTTTTTTGGCTAATAATCATTAACTTTAAAATTTGATGGCAGCAAGAAATGACAAAGAAGTTGGGAAAGGTGGCAATAAATACTGAGAAAGTTGAGGAATGCTCATCAGACACTTATTTGGAACATCCCACAGGTGTGCAGGCTAATTGGGAACAGGTGGATGCCATGATTGGGTATAAAAACAGCTTCCCAAAAAATGCTCAGTCTTTCACAAGAAAGGATGGGGCGAGGTACACCCCTTTGTCCACAACTGCGTGAGCAAATAGTCAAACAGTTTAAGAACAACGTTTCTCAAAGTGCAATTGCAAGACATTTTGGGATTTCAACAACTACGCTCCATAATATCATTAAAAGGTTCAGAGAATCTGGAGAAATCACTCCACGTAAGCGGCATGGCCGGAAACCAACATTGAATGACCGTGACCTTTGATCCCTCAGACGGCACTGTATCAAAAACCGACATCAATCTCTAAAGGATATCACCACATGGGCTCAGGAACACTTCAGAAAACCACTGTCACTAAATACAGTTCGTCGCTACATCTGTAAGTGCAAGTTAAAGCTCTACTATGCAAAGCGAAAACCATTTATCAACAACATCCAGAAACGCCACCGGCTTCTCTGGGCCCGAGATCATCTAAGATGGACTGATGCAAAGTGGAAAAGTGTTCTGTGGTCTGACGAGTCCACATTTCAAATTGTTTTTGGAAATATTCGACATCGTGTCATCCGGACCAAAGGGGAAGCGAACCATCCAGACTGTTATCGACGCAAAGTTTAAAAGCCAACATCTGTGATGGTATGGGGGTGCATTAGTGCCCAAGGCATGGGTAACTTACACATCTGTGAAGGCACCATTAATGCTGAATGGTACATACAGGTTTTGGAGCAACATATGTTGTCATCCAAGCAACGTTTACATGGACGCCCCTGCTTATTTCAGCAAGACAATGCCAAGCCACGTGTTACAACAGTGTGGCTTCATAAAAAAAAGAGTGCGGGTACTTTCCTGGCCCGCCTGCAGTCCAGACCTGTCTCCCATGGAAAATGTGTGGCGCATTATGAAGCGTAAAATACGACAGCGGAGACCCCGGACTGTTGAACGACTGAAGCTCTACATAAAACAAGAATGGGAAAGAATTCCACTTTCAAAGCTTCAAAAATTAGTTTCCTCAGTTCCCAAACATTAATTGAGTGTTGTTAAAAGAAAAGGTGATGTAACACAGTAATGAACATGCCCTTTCCCAACTACTTTGGCACGTGTTGCAGCCATGAAATTCTAAGTTCATTATTATTTGCAAAAAAAAAATACAGTTTATGAGTTTGAACATCAAATATGTTGTCTTTGTAGCATATTCAACTGAATATGGGTTGAAAAGGATTTGCAAATCATTGTATTCCGTTTATATTTACATCTAACACAATTTCCCAACTCATATGGACACGGGGTTTGTATATAACACAATGCAAACAACCTTCCCTAGTCATGGTGCAAAACAAAAGCACCAATATTGTTGTTTTGTATACTTTGAAGTGAAAAGTACACCAATATTGTTGTTTTGTGTCCTTTGAAGGCTCCAAGTACCAACCTGAAAGTCCCTCTCGGGGTCCCAGACCACCAGGTCTGCATCATAGCCAGGTTCCAGGCTCCCCTTCAGGTGGCCCAGACCGCAGAGCTGGGCCGTGTTCCGGCATAGGAGGCGGACCACGTCGGCCAGCTGAAAACCTCTCGGCGAGGCCGAAGTCCAGAACAAAGGCAGGCCTGGAAAAGAACAGAGGTTTCCCCTCCATGTTGTCCCAAGACTTCAGGCGGTCTTCTCACCGAACTGCAGAGACGAGATTCCCCCCCAGGCCTGACTGAAGTCTCCAGAGTCCAGCTTCTTCAGGTCTGGTGTGCAGGGGGAGTGGTCTGACACCACCATGTCGATCTGGCCGCCTTTCAGCGCCGCCCACAACTCCTCCTGGGGGTCAAAGTGGTCAGCAGGTGGCCCCCATGCCCCGCCCCCAGTCAGTGTACCTGGTTCTGGGCTCCTCTGATGGGGGGGCAGCACTTGAACTGCGTGGCCCCGGCAGGTATGTCCTCGGCCTTCAGGCTCAGGTAGTGGTGGGTGGTCTCCACCGTCAGCGGGGCGCCGGCCTGCCTGGCCTCCTGGATGAGGGCCAGGGGCCGAGCGGAGGACAGGTGGACGATGTGGCAGCGCACCCTAAGGGGGGCGGGGCCAAGAGGGACGCTACAGCGGCTGCTGGTTGTCACGGCGACGGAGATGCTCACCTGTACTCCAGGCAGAGTTGAGTGACGGTGCGGACCGCCTCCACCTCCATCTGGTCTGGTCTGGACTGCAGGAAGGTGTGGTAGTCCTTGGGGTCTGGGGGCACACGGGAGAGGGACACTTTGGCGGCCGGTTGCCATGGCGATTGTCTTGATTGACGGCTGGTCCTTTCTCCCGTATGAAAGGGGCGTGGCCAAATGTCCAGTCGCCAAGGTGAAACATGGCTGACAGGTTGAAGGTCACACCTGACTACCGCTGCTAAGTGTGACCTTCAGAGAGGTCACTATCAACATGGCTGACAGGTTGAAGGTCACACCTGACTACAGCTCCTTAGTGTGACCTTCAGAGAGGTCACTATCAACATGGCTGACAGGTTGAAGGTCACACCTGACTACAGCTCCTTAGTGTGACCTTCAGAGAGGTCACTATCAACATGGCTGACAGGTTGAAGGTCACACCTGACTACAGCTCCTTAGTGTGACCTTCAAAGAGGTCACTATCAACATGGCTGACAGGTTGAAGGTCACACCTGACTACAGCTCCTTAGTGTGACTTTCAGAGAGGTCATTATCAACATGGCTGACAGGTTGAAGGTCACACCTGACTACAGCTCCTTAGTGTGACCTTCAAAGAGGTCACTATCAACATGGCTGACAGGTTGAAGGTCACACCTGACTACAGCTCCTTAGTGTGACCTTCAAAGAGGTCACTATCGCCCTGGCTGACAGGTTGAAGGTCACACCTGACTACAGCTCCTTAGTGTGACCTTCAAAGAGGTCACTATCGCCATGGCTGACAGGTTGAAGGTCACACCTGACTACAGCTCCTTAGTGTGACCTTCAAAGATGTCACTATCAACATGGCAGACAGGTTGAAGGTCACACCTGACTACAGCTCCTTAGTGGTACCTTCAGAGAGGTCATTATCAACATGGCTGACAGGTTGAAGGTCACACCTGACTACAGCTCCTTAGTGTGACCTTCAGAGAGGTCATTATCAACATGGCTGACAGGTTGAAGGTCACACCTGACTACAGCTCCTTAGTGTGACCTTCAGAGAGGTCATTATCAACATGCTTGACAGGTTGAAGGTCACACCTGACTACAGCTCCTTAGTGTGACCTTCAAAGATGTCACTATCAACATGGCTGACAGGTTGAAGGTCACGCCTGACTACAGCTCCTTAGTGTGACCTTCAAAGATGTCACTATCAACATGGCAGACAGGTTGAAGGTCACACCTGACTACAGCTCCTTAGTGTGACCTTCAAAGAGGTCACTATCAACATGGCTGACAGGTTGAAGGTCACGCCTGACTACAGCTCCTTAGTGTGACCTTCAGAGATGTCACTATCAACATGGCTGACAGGTTGAAGGTCACGCCTGACTACAGCTCCTTAGTGTGACCTTCAAAGATGTCACTATCAACATGGCTGACAGGTTGAAGGTCACACCTGACTACAGCTCCTTAGTGTGACCTTCAAAGATGTCACTAGCAACATGGCTGACAGGTTGAAGGTCACGCCTGACTACAGCTCCTTAGTGTGACCTTCAAAGAGGTCACTATCAACATGGCTGACAGGTTGAAGGTCACACCTGACTACAGCTCCTTAGTGTGACCTTCAAAGATGTCACTAGCAACATGGCTGACAGGTTGAAGGTCACACCTGACTACAGCTCCTTAGTGGTACCTTCAGAGAGGTCATTATCAACATGGCTGACAGGTTGAAGGTCACACCTGACTACAGCTCCTTAGTGTGACCTTCAGAGAGGTCACTATCAACATGGCTGTGGCGGCCTTGTGCTTTTTCTATGGCTTTTTGTGTCTTTTAAACAACAAGTTTGACTTTTTCTGTGGCTTTTTGTGTCCTTTAAACAGCAAGTTTGACTTTTTCTTTGGCTTTTTGTGTCCTTTTAACAGAAAGTTGGACTTTTTCTTTAGTGTTTTCTGTTTTTTAAACAGCAAGTTTGACGTTTTCTTTGGCTTTTTGTGTCCTTTAAACAGCAAGTTTGATTTTTTCTTTGACTTTTTGTGTCTTTTAAACATCCAGTCTGACTTTTTCTTTAGCTTTTTGTGTCCTTTAAACAGCAAGTTTGACTTTTTCTTTGGCTTTTTGTGTCCCTTTAAACAGCAAGTTTGACTTTTTTTTGGCTTTTTGTGTCCTTTTAAACAGCAAGTTTGACTTTTTCTTTGGCTTTTTGTGTCCTTTAAAACAGCAAGTTGGACTTTCTTTAGGGGGGCTTTTTGTGTCTTTTAAACATTCAGTTTGACTTTTTCTTTGACTTTTTGTGTCTTTTAAACATCCAGTCTGACTTTTTCTTTGGCTTTTTGTGTCCTTTAAACAGCAAGTTTGACTTTTTCTTTGTCTTTTTGTGTCCTTTAAACAGCAAGTTTTACTTTTTCTTTGGCTTTTTGTGTCCTTTTAACAGAAAGTTGGACTTTTTCTTTAGTGTTTTCTGTCTTTTAAACAGCAAGTTTGACTTTTTCTTTGGCTTTTTGTGTCCTTTAAAACAGCAAGTTTGACTTTTTCTTTGGCCTTTTGTGTCCTTTAAACAGCAAGTTTGACTTTTTCTTTGGCTTTTTGTTTCCTTTAAACAGCAAGTTTGACTTTTTCTTTGGCTTTCTGTGTCCTTTAAACAGCAAGTTTGACTTTTTCTTTGGCTTTCTGTGTCCTTAAAACAACAAGTTTGACTTTTTCTTTGGCTTTTTGTGTCCTTTTAAACAGCAAGTTTGACTTTTTCTTTGACTTTTTGTGTCTTTTAAACATTGAGTTTTACTTTTTCTTTGGCTTTTTGTGTCCTTTAAACAGCAAGTTTGACTTTTTCTTTGGCTTTTTGTGTTCTTTTAAACAGCAAGTTTGATTTTTTCTTTGGCTTTTTGTGTCCTTTTAACAGAAAGTCTAACTTTTTCTTTAGTGTTTTCTGTCTTTTAAACAGCAAGTTTGACATTTTCTTTGGCTTGTTGTGTCCTTTAAAAAAGCAAGTTTGACTTTTTCCTTGGCTTTTTGTGTCCTTTAAACAGAAAGTTGGACTTTTTCTTTAGCGTTTTCTGTCTTTTAAACAGCAAGTTTGACTTTTTCTTTGGCTTTTTGTGTCCTTTAAACAGCAACGTTTACGTTTTCTTTGACTTGTTGTCTTTTGAACAACCAGTTTTGCTTTTTCTTTGCACTTTTGTGTCTTTTTGACTGCAGGTTATCCTTTTTCTTTCACATTGTGTACCTATTTTGGACCAGTTGGCTTCCTTTTGAGTTTTACTCTCTTTTATACGTCCAGCTTTTTTCTGTCTGTTAGAGCAGCAGTTTTGCATTTTCGACACTATTTTGGTGTTGTCACGTACAAGCCCAGTTCATCAGCATCAAAGCAATGTTTTCTTTTTCTTTGGCTTTTTTGGTCCACCATTATGATGATGTCACCTAAGACTTCAGTTCAAATTCATTTTTTAGCCTGTAATCGTCTCAGCATCTTAAATCCATAAAATGTGTCAAAGTGACCCATAAAGGTTTTAAGTGAGCCTTGATGGAAAAGACTGGAGGTCAGCAAAAAGCAGTAAGTGGACGACATTTACCGCCGTGGTCACTTGTTGGTTGAACTTCCTGCTCGGCGTGGAACTAAAAGAAAGGAAGAATATTTCACTTTGCTGGGATGCCACAGGAGGCGTGTCCTGTCTCACCAGCAGCACGCTTCCTGTGCCTTGCAGCTGCTTCATGGCGGCGTGCAGGTCACACTCGCCCACGTGGGGGAACTCGTCCACGCCGCTGTGGATGAGGAAGCACTTGAAGCCGGCCACGCCCGCCCGGATCATGGGCTGCAGCTCCAGCTGTGGGAAATGTTTGTCACTTTTTGGCGCGTCCAAGAGAGCGTTTGGTGAGGCCGCACCTGGTTGTCGGGAAGCACGCCGCCCCAGAAGGCCGTGTCCACGAAACACTTCCCTGTCGCCTCTCGCAGCTTCAAGTGGAAGTGAGCCAGCGTGGTGGTGGGGGGGATGCTGTTCCTGAGACACACAGAGAGGAGTCAGTCTCACGCACACAGCTGGGACATCCAGGAGACACGGCAGGACAAAGAAAAGGCAAAACTGGCGGTCCAAAAGATGCAAAAAGCCAAAGAAAAAGCAGAGATTGCTTTCTAAAAGACACGAAAAGACCAAAAAAAGAGGAACCTTCAGTCCAAAAGACACAAAAAGCCAAATAAAAAGCAAATATTGCTGTCCAAAAGACACAACAAAAACAAAAAAAAACATAACTTGCAGTCCAAAAGACAAAAAAGGCCAAAGAAAAGGCAAATCTGGCAGTACAAAAGAAAAGAAAAGCCAAAAACAAAACAAAACTGGCAGTTCAAAAGACATAATAAACAAATAAAAGTTAAACTGTTGGAACCAAAAATACATGAAGCCAAAAAAAAGCATAAATTGAGGACCGAAAAACACAAAAAGACAAAAATAAAACCCAACTTGCAGTCCAAAAATACAAAAAGACAAAATAAAAGCAAAAGTGATGGTCCAAAAGACGCAAAAAGCCAAAGAAAAAGCAAGGAATTCTGTCTAAAAGACACAAAAAGACCAAAAAAAGCATTTCTTGCAGTCCAAAAGACAAAAAAACCATAGAATAAGCAAAGATTGCTGTTCAAAAGACACGAAAAGACCAAAAAAAAGCGGAACCTGCAGTCCAAAAGACACAAAAAGCCAATTAAAAAGCAAATATTGCTGTCCAAAAGACACAACAAAAACGAAAAAAACATAACTTGCAGTCCAAAAGACACAAAAAGCCACAGAAAAAGCAAATCTGGCAGTACAAAAGAAACGAAAAGCCAAAAAAAAAAAAGCGAAGCTGGCGGTTCAAAAAACATAAAAACCAAATAAAGGTTAAACTGTCAGAACCAAAAATACATAAAGCCAAAGAAAAAGCATAAATTGAGGACCAAAAAACACAAAAAGACAAAAAGAAAACCCAACTTGCAGTCCAAAAATACAAAAGCCAAAATAAAAGCAAAACTGATGGTCCAAAAGACACAAAAAGCCAAAGAAAAAGCAAGGAATGCTGTCTAAAAGACACAAAAAGACCAAAAAAAAGCATGTCTTGCAGTCCAAAAGACACAAAAAGACAAAAATGAAGCGGAACCTGCAGTCCAAAAGACACAAAAAGCCAATTAAAAAGCAAATATTGCTGTCCAAAAGACACAACAAAAACAAAAAAAACATAACTTGCATTCCAAAAGACACAAAAAGCCAAAGAAAAAACAAATCTGGCAGTACAAAAGAAACGAAAAGCCCCCCCCCCCCAAAAAAGCGCAACTGGCGGTTCAAAAGACATAAAAACCAAATAAAAGTTAAACTGTCAGAACCAAAAATACATAAAGCCAAAGAAAAAGCATAAATTGAGGACCAAAAAACACAAAAAGACAAAAAAAGAACCTAACTTGTAGACCAAAAATACAAAAAAACTAAATAAAAGCAAAACTGATGGTCCAAAAGACACAAAAAGCCAAAGAAAAAGCAAGGAATGCTGTCTAAAAGACACACAAAGACCAAAAAAAAGCATATCTTGCAGTCCAAAAGACACAAAAAGCCAAACAAAAAGCAAAGATTGATGTCCAAAAGACACAAAAAGACCAAAAAAAAACGGAACCTGCAGTCCAAAAGACACAAAAAGCCAATTAAAAAGCAAATATTGCTGTCCAAAAGACACAACAAAAACGAAAAAAACATAACTTGCAGTCCAAAAGACACAAAAAGCCACAGAAAAAGCAAATCTGGCAGTACAAAAGAAAAGAAAAGCCAAAAACAAAAAAGCGAAGCTGGCGGTTCAAAAGACATAAAAACCAAATAAAAGTTAAACTGTCAGAACCAAAAATACATAAAGCCAAAGAAAAAGCATAAATTGAGGACCAAAAAACACAAAAAGACAAAAAGAAAACCCAACTTGCAGTCCAAAAATACAAAAGCCAAAATAAAAGCAAAACTGATGGTCCAAAAGACACAAAAAGCCAAAGAAAAAGCAAGGAATGCTGTCTAAAAGACACAAAAAGACCAAAAAAAAGCATGTCTTGCAGTCCAAAAGACACAAAAAACCAAAGAAAAAGCAAAGATTGCTGTTCAAAAGTCACGAAAAGACAAAAAAAAAAGCGGAACCTGCAGTCCAAAAGACACAAAAAGCCAATTAAAAAGCAAATATTGCTGTCCAAAAGACACAACAAAAACAAAAAAAACATAACTTGCATTCCAAAAGACACAAAAAGCCAAAGAAAAAGCAAATCTGGCAGTACAAAAGAAACGAAAAGCCCCCCCCCCCAAAAAAGCGAAACTGGCGGTTCAAAAGACATAAAAACCAAATAAAAGTTAAACTGTCAGAACCAAAAATACATAAAGCCATAGAAAAAGCATAAATTGAGGACCAAAAAACACAAAAAGACAAAAAAAGAACCTAACTTGTAGACCAAAAATACAAAAAAACTAAATAAAAGCAAAACTGATGGTCCAAAAGACACAAAAAGCCAAAGAAAAAGCAAGGAATGCTGTCTAAAAGACACACAAAGACCAAAAAAAAGCATATCTTGCAGTCCAAAAGACACAAAAAGCCAAACAAAAAGCAAAGATTGATGTCCAAAAGACACAAAAAGACCAAAAAAAAACGGAACCTGCAGTCCAAAAGACACAAAAAGCCAATTAAAAAGCAAATATTGCTGTCCAAAAGACACAACAAAAACGAAAAAAACATAACTTGCAGTCCAAAAGACACAAAAAGCCAAAGAAAAAGCAAATTTGGCAGTAGAAAAGAAACGAAAAGCCCAAAAAAAAAAAGCGAAGCTGGCGGTTCAAAAGACATAAAAACCAAATAAAGGTTAAACTGTCAGAACCAAAAATACATAAAGCCAAAGAAAAAGCATAAATTGAGGACCAAAAAATACAAAAAGACAAAAAGAAAATCCAACTTGCAGTCCAAAAATACAAAAAGACAAAATAAAAGCAAAACCGATGGTCCAAAAGACACAAAAAGCCAAAAAAAAAGCAAGGAATGCTGTCTAAGACACAAAAAGACCAAAAAAAGCATGTCTTGCAGTCCAAAAGACACAAAAAGCCAAAGAAAAAGCAAAGATTGCTGTCCAAAAGACACAAAAAGCCAATTAAAAAGCAAATATTGCTGTCCAAAAGACACAAAAAAACCATAACTTGCTGTCCAAAAGACACAATAAGCCAAAGAAAAAGCAAATCTGGCAGTACAAAAGAAACGAAAAGCCCAAAAAAAAAAAAAAGCGAAACTGGCGGTTCAAAAGACATAAAAACCAAATAAAAGTTAAACTGTCAGAACCAAAAATACATAAAGCCAAAGGAAAAGCAAAAATTGAGGACCAGAAAACACATAAAGACAAAAAGAAAACCCAACTTGCAGTCCAAAAATACAAAAAGCCCAAATAAAAGCAAAACTGATGGTCCAAAAGACACAAAAAGCCAAAGAAAAAGCAAAGCTTGCTGTCCAAAAGAAACATAAAGCCAAAGAAAAGTTAAACTGTTGGGACCAAATATACATAAAGCCAAAAAAAAAGCAAATCTGGGAGTCCAAAAGAAATATTAACCAAATAAAAGTTAAACTGTTGGCACCAAAAATACATAAAGCCAAAGAAAAAGCAAAACTAGCAGTTCAAAAGACACAAAAAACAAAGAAAAAGTTAAACTGTTGGTACCTAAAATACATAAAGCCAAATAAAAAGCATCAATGAAGGACCAAAAAACACAAAAAGACAAGAAAAACAATATCAACTTGCAGTCCAAAAGACACAAGAAGCCAAAGAAAAAGCAAATCTGGCAGTACAAAAAAACAAGAAACCAAAGAAAAAGCAAAACTGGTGGTTCAAAAGAAATAAAAACCAAACAAAAAGTTCAACTGTTGGTACCAAAAATACATAAAGCCCTAGAAAAAAACATAAATTGAGGACCAAAGAACACAGAAAGTAAAAAAAAAACCCAACTTGCAGTCCAAAAGGTACAAAAAGCCAAAATAAAAGCAAAACTGGCAGTCCAAAAGACACAAAAAGCCAAAGAAAAAGCAAAGATTGTGTCCAAAAGAAACATAAAGCCAAAAAAAAGTTAACTGTTGGCACCAAAAATACATAAAGCCAAAGAAAAAGCAAAACTAGCGGTTCAAAAGACACAAAAAACAAAGAAAAAGTTCATCTGTTTGTACCTAAAATACATAAAGCCAAAGAAAAAGCATCAATTAAGGACCAAAACACACAAGAAGACAAGAAAAACAAAACAACTTGCAGTCCAAAAGATACAAGAAGCCAAAGAAAAAGCAAAACTGGTGATTCAAAAGACATAAAAACCAAAGGAAAATGTAAACTGTTGGTATCAAAAATACATGAAGCCAAAGAAAAAGCATTAATTCAGGACCACAAAAAACTCATTAGAAACCTAACTTGCAGTCCAAACAATACAAAAAGTCAAAATAAAAGCAAAACTCGCGGTCCAAAAGACACAAAAAGCCAAAGAAAAAGCAAAGATTGCTCTCCAAAAGACAAAAAACGAACAAAAAAAAACATACCTTGCAGTCCAAAAGACACAAACGGCCAAAGAAAAAGCAAAACTTTCGGTTCAAAAGACATAAAAACCAAAGAAAAAGTTAAACTGTTGGTACCAAAAACACAAAAAGCCAAAGAAAAAGCAAAACTGTCGGTTCAAAAGACATAAAAACCAAAGAAAAAGTTAAACTGTTGGTACCAAAAATACATAAAGCCAAAGAAAAAGCATAAATTCATGACCAAAAAAACACAAAAAGTGAAAAAAAAAAAAATAAAACACACAACTTGCAGTCCAAAAGCCAAAATAAAAGCAAAACTTGCGGTCCAAAAGACACAAAAAGCCAAAGAAAAAGCAAAGATTGCTCTCCAAAATACAAAAAAAAAAACGAACAAAAAAAACATACCTTGCAGTCCAAAAGACACAAAAAGCCAAAGAAAAAGAAAAACTGTCGGTTCAAAAGACATAAAAACCAAAGAAAAAGTTAAACTGTTGGTACCAAAAATACATAAAGCCAAAGAAAAAGCATAAATTCATGACCGAAAAAACAAAAAGTAAAAAAAAAAAAAAAACACAACTTGCAGTCCAAAAGCCAAAATAAAAGCAAAACTTGCGGTCCAAAAGACACAAAAAGCCAAAGAAAAAGCAAAGATTGCATTCCAAAAGACAAAAAATGAACAGAAAAAAACATACCTTGCAGTCCAAAAGACACAAAAAGCCAAAGAAAAAGCAAAACTGTCGGTTCAAAAAACATAAAAACCAAAGAAAAAGTTAAACTGTTGGTACCAAAAATACATAAAGCCAAAGAAAAAGCATAAATTGCTCTCCAAAAGACAAAAAACGAACAAAAAAAAACATACCTTGCAGTCCAAAAGACACAAAAAGACAAAGAAAAAGCAAAACTGTCGGTTCAAAAGACATAAAAACCAAACAAAAAGTTAAACTGTTGGTACCAAAAATACAAAAAGCCAAAGAAAAAGCAAAACTGTCGGTTCAAAAGACATAAAAAACAAAGAAAAAGTTAAACTGTTGGTACCAAAAATACATAAAGCCAAAGAAAAAGCATAAAATCATGACCAAAGAAACACAAAAAGTGAAAAAAACAAACAAAACACAACTTGCAGTCCAAAAGCACAAATAAAAGCAAAACTGGCGGTCCAAAAGACACAAAAATCCAAAGACAAAGCAAAGTCTACAACCACATAAGTGACTTATATTTATGTAGCACTTTTCTCTAGTGACTGAAAGGGCTTTACATAGTGAAAGCCATCACCTCAACAGTGTGGGTGGGACTGGGGGCAGGCGTCTTGCCCCAGGACACAGCGGCAGACGGGGATCGAACTCAGAAACCTTAAGTTGCTGGCATGGCCAGAACTGGTGGTCCAAAAAGCCAAAGAAAAAGCACTGTCTGAGGTCTAAAACCCATAATGGCCAAAGACCGCAGTCTCCTGTGGACTCCCCTTAGTCCGGTACGATGACCCTGACCTGGTTTCTAAAACTTCCCCCAAAGTGTTTACCCTCCCCCCTGGGTCCAGGAGGACCGGGTCCAGGAGGTTACTGACCGTGTGGGGACCGGGACCAACTTACAGCGGCATGTCCACCAAGGTCGTCACGCCTCCTGCCGCCGCCGCCTTGGTGGCGCTCCAGAAACCCTCCCAGGACGTGCGGCCGGGTTCGTTGACGTGAACGTGAGAGTCCACGATCCCTGGCATCACCACGCGGTCTCCCACGTCCCACACCTGCGGAAATACTTTTTACACACATGCGCTACCAAATGCCGGTACCTCAGACTTGATACCGGTACCTCGGACTTGATAGCGGTACCTCAACAGCACCAACTTCAGGAACATTAGTGCGGTGATAAATATGAACTGTGCTGTCCGAGTACAGTTCAGGGAGTCGCTGAATTAGTTATGTTGCGCCCTACAAAGTATTAATACTGTAAGTATGGTGCTTATTATTACGCAGCAGCTAGTTGATCCTCGCGTTCATCTTAGTTTTCGTTGCCGAATTTGGAGGTGTTGAAATCGCCATGCAAAATCGCAAATGCTAACACTAGCCTGCCTATGGCAAATCCAATGTAAATTAGCATCGAGCTAACGCATTACGTCGGAGCATTTTCTACCATGCATACTTTGCTGTGTTGGTGTAGAACAAAAAATTTTGGCGCACGCACTATATTGCCAAAAGTATTTGGCCACCCATCCAAAGGCTCCGAACCAGGGGTCTTAATCACTTGGCCCGGCCCCAGGTGCATAAAATCAAGCAATAAGGCATGGGGACTGAATGGGCCGCTTTCAGTGATTTCCAGTCATAGGATGTCACCTGTGCAACAAGTCCAGTCCTGAAATTTCCTCGTTCCTAAATATTCCGGCTTCATTATAAGAAAAGGGAAGAATTTGGGAACAACAGCAACTCAGCCGCCAAGTGGTAGGCCAGGTAAACTGACAGAGAGGGGTCAGCGGATGCTGAAGCCAAGTCAGTTGCTACAGAGCTCCAAGCTTAATGTGATCTTCCAATTAGCCCACGTACAGTACGCAGAGAGCTTCATGGAATGGGTTTCCATGGCCGAGCGGCTGAGTCTAAGCCATACATCACCAAAGCGTGGGATGCATTGGAGTAAAGCACGTCGCCGCCTGGACTCTAGAGCAGTGGAGACGCCTTCTCTGGTGAGATAAATCACGCTTTTGCATCTGGCAATCTGATGGACCAGTCTGGGTTTGGAGGTTGCCAGGAGAACGCTACATTTCGGAGTGTGAAATTTGGTGGAGGAGGAATTATGGTGCGGGGTTGGTTTTTCCAGAGTTAGTTCCAGTGAAAGGAACTTTGAATGCTCTAGGATACCATAACATTTTGGACAATTTCCATGCTCCCAGCCTTGTGGGAACAGTTTGGAGCGGGGTCCCTTCCTCCTCCAACATGACTCTGCACCAGTGCACAAAGCAAGGTCCATGACAGAGTCTGGTGTGGATGAACTTGACTGGCCTGCACAGAGTCCTGACCGGTTCAGGCCTGTGTGTATATATATATATATATATATATATATATATGGACAATATGATTTGCCTGAGTGGCTAGGAGACACCAAGAGTAACAAGCGGTAGAAACAAAAATAAAAACTTGGGACTTCCGGCGGGCCGGATATTGGACACTGGCGTGCCGTATCCGGTCCGCGGGCCGTAGTTTGGGTACCCCCGGTGTAGAATATTGCAAGGTTACTCAGAGGGAGTTTGTCAGTGCTGATTGCTCCTGTGAGCCGGTGTTTAGTCTGAAACCGCCCGTGCATCAGATTTGGTCGGCGCCTAGCCAAGTACCGAATCCGGTACACAGTCCCTATCAAGAAGACTTAAGACCATGTTTGGACAGAGGTGGGTAGAGTAGCCAGTAATTGTACTCAAGTAAGAGTACAGTTACTTTAGAGATTTATTACTCAAGTAAAAGTAATGAGTAGTCACCCAAATATTTACTTGAGTAAAAGTAAAAAGTATGTTGTGAAAAAACTACTCAAGTACTGAGTAACTGATGAGTAACCTGACTACGGCAACAAATAATGCACAAAAACATAAAAAATAGAAATGAGCAAATTCAGAGCCAGGAATATCTCTTAAGCAACTAAAACAATAATATATATTAAATAATAGTATATTAAAATACAATTTAAAAAATGGCACATTGAGGCACAATAACTTAACAGCACCATAGGCTCAGTAGGCATTGATTGATTTGATTGATTGATTGATTGATTGATTAAAAATTATATTAGTAGATTGCACAGTACAGTACATATTCCCTACAATTGACCACTAAATGGTAACACCCCAATAAGTTTTTCAACATTAATCAATTACTTAGTAAATGACCAAGTCAAGGTGATCTACCTCATATATACATATATACATACATACACATATCATATATATATATACATACATACATTTATATATACAGTATATAATTTATATTTATTTATTTTGCTGTTTTTGTTGACATGTTAAAGGTGTTTTAATGAATATACATGCATGTTTAACACATAGATTCCTATCTTTCATGAAGACAAGAATATAAGTTGGTGTATTACCTGATTCTGATGACTTGCATTGATTGGAATCAGACGTCCACGTTTTCAAATGGAGGAGAAAAAAAAAGTTCCTCTTTTCTGTCTAATACCACATGAAAGTCGTTGGTTTTTGGCATCTTATTTGTCCAGCTTCCATATTAGTTTTTGTACACTTTACAAGAAATACATTGGCGGCAAACACCGTAGCTTGCTAGCTTGTTTGCGCTGGCTTTCGGAGACTCTTATTTTGTTAACGCAGGCGCGATGGGGCGGCGCTTTTATTGTGAAGACAGGAACTGTGCGATCAGTCTTTAGGCTTTTGACGGGAGGTCCGGTTGAAATAAAAAGTGTCTTTTTTCCTTTACACTTTTGATTGATTGATTGAAATTTTTATTATTAGATTGCACAGTACAGTACATATTCCGTACGAATAAGTTTGTCAACATGTTTATGTCGGGTTTTACGTATCACGGTCATGTGACCGCCTGGCTCTGTCTGATTGGTCCAACGTCACCAGTGACTGCATGTGATTGGTGAAACGCAGACATACGTTGATTCTACTTTGAAGCTCTGTCATAACCAAAACAAACATTAATAGATCGATAAAAATAAAAAGTAGCGAGTAAATGTAACGGAGTAAATGTAGCGTGTTACTACCCACCTCTGTGTGTGGAGTTACCTCAGACACGGCGTCCTGGGACGTCTCCCCGTCTGGAAGCACCTGGTGGATTTTGCCATCCTTGATCAGGATGACTGCGGGTCGGACTTGTCCCGACAGAACCACCCTGGTGCTCCTCACAGCCACCAGTGTAGATCCTGGCTCCATGTCTGCCTCGGCGCTCAGGGAGTGTCTCTGGAACTGGAGCGCCCTTGAGCCTGAAGACATTGTTGACTTTTTATGTCACATGATCCATGTTGACATGACCCTTCTTGTAGTCACATGGAGACTTGGAAATATGCTTTCCGCACATTTTGCTGTGGTACTTTTACACTTTGAGACGTTGCATTCAGTGAAAAACTTTTTTGACAAGCTGAGTCCTTTTAGAAACCACAGAACAAACGTCAACAAAGAAACAAGTCTTCCTGAGCTCAATAATGCCGAATCGCTTCTTTCTCTACTGTGGTAGTGGCACGAAGGCGCCATCTAGTGGTAGGCAGGCTACATTTAGTGGCACACAGGCTCCATCTAGTGGTAGGCAGGCTACATTTAGTGGCACGCAGGCGCCATCTAGTGGTAGGCAGGCTACATTTAGTGGCACACAGGCTCCATTTAGTGGTAGGCAGGCTACATTTAGTGGCACACAGGCTCCATCTAGTGGTAGGCAGGCTACATTTAGTGGTACACAGGCTCCATCTAGTGGTAGGCAGGCTACATTTAGTGGCACACAGGCTCCATCTAGTGGTAGGCAGGCTACATTTAGTGGTACACAGGCTCCATCTAGTGGTAGGCAGGCTACATTTAGTGGTACACAGGCTCCATCTAGTGGTAGGCAGGCTACATTTAGTGGTACACAGGCTCCATCTAGTGGTAGGCAGGCTACATTTAGTGGTACACAGGCTCCATCTAGTGGTAGGCAGGCTACATTTAGTGGCACACAGGCTCCATCTAGTGGTAGGCAGGCTACATTTAGTGGTACACAGGCTCCATCTAGTGGTAGGCAGGCTACATTTAGTGGTACACAGGCTCCATCTAGTGGTAGGCAGGCTACATTTAGTGGTACACAGGCTCCATCTAGTGGTAGGCAGGCTACATTTAGTGGTACACAGGCTCCATCTAGTGGTAGGCAGACTACATTTAGTGCAGGGGTAGGGAACCTATGGCTATAGAGCAGGGGTGTCAAACTCAAATACAGAATGGGCCAAAATGTAGAACTGAACAAAGCCGCGGGCCAAGGTTGAACAAATTAACCTTTTAATAGGGACCCAAACCAGTTTTGCAATGAATATTGAACAAGCAAGACTTAAATAGGGCAGCACGGTGACACAGGGGTTGGTGCATCTGCCTCACAATACCTGAGTAATCCTGGGTTCAATCCCGGGCTTGGGATCCGGGCTTGGGATCTTTCTGTGTGGAGTTTGCGTGTTCTCCCCGGGACTGGGTGGGTTCCCTCCGGGTATTTGGGCTTCCTCCCATGGATCAGGCAGAGCTTATATAACGTAATAGTGCAAAATCCATCCATCCATCTTCTTCCGCTTATCCGAGGTCGGGTCGCGGGGGCAACAGCCTAAGCAGGGAGACCCAGACTTCCCTCTCCCCAGCCACTTCGTCTAGCTCTTCCCGGGGGATCCCGAGGCGTTCCCAGGCCAGCCGGGAGACATAGTCTTCCTAACGTGTCTTGGGTCTTCCCCGTGGCCTCCTACCGGTTGGACGTGCCCTAAACACCTCCCTAGGGAGGCGTTCGGGTGGCATCCTGACCAGATGCCCGAACCACCTCATCTGGCTCCTCTCCATGTGGAGGAGCAGCGGCTTTACTTTGAGTTCCTCCCGGATGACAGAGCTTCTCACCCTATCTCTAAGGGAGAGACCCGCCACACTGCGGAGGAAACTAATTTCAGCCGCTTGTACCCGTGATCTTATCCTTTCGGTCATGACCCAAAGCTCATGACCATAGGTGAGGATGGGAACGTAGATCGACCGGTAAATTGAGAGCTTTGCCTTCCGGCTCAGCTCCTTCTTCACCACAACGGATCGGTACAACGTCCGCATTACTGAAGGCGCCGCACCGATCCGCCTGTTGATCTCACCATCCACTCTTCCCTCACTCGTGAACAAGACTCCTAGGTACTTGAACTCCTCGACTTGGGGCAGGGTCTCCCCTCCCAACCCGTGCAAAATCAACTTTCAAAAAACATCAGTGGTATATTAAATAAAATTTGATTAAAAAAATGAATGCCTCTTTTCTATTGGCAGCCTTCTGAGGTAAATATCAACATTTACTTTTTCCACAGGCTAATAAATTCAAAAATAAAATAAAATGAGGTGGGCGGGGTTTGTTGGTAGCGGGAGTGTATATTGTAGCGTTCCGGAAGAGTTAGTGCATCAAGGGATTCTGGGTATTTGCTCTGTCGTGTTTATGTTGTGTCACGGTGCGGGTGTTCTCCCGAAATGTGTTTTGTCATTCTTGTTTGGTGTGGGTTCACAGTGTGGCGCATATTTGTAACAGTATTAAAGTTGTTTATATGGCCACCCTCAGTGTGACATGTATGGCTGTTGACCAAGTATGACTTGCATTCACACACCTGTGTGTAGAAGCCGCATATATTATGTGACTGGGCCGGCACGCTATTTGTATGGAGAAAAAGCGGAAGTGACGACAGGTTGTGGAGAACGCTAAAGGCAGTGCCTTTAAGCCAAGCCCCCAATATTGTTGTCCATTTGGAAATCGGGAGAATGTTTTTCGGGAGGGACAGTGAAATTCGGGAGGGTTGGCAAGTACGAGTATCAGCGGTGAAAGCTGTATAATACCGGCGGGCCAGCACTAATGTTAATTTGATATTGCCCCAAGGGCCAAATGAAATTACACGGCGGGCCAATTTTGGCCCGCGGGCCAGAGTTTGACACCCATGCTCTAGAGCCAGATGTGGCTCTTTTGATGACTGCATCTGGCTCTCAGATAAATCTGAGCTGACATTGCTTAACACGACAAGTAATGAATAATCCATCCATCCATCCATTTTCTACCACTTATTTTAATGAATAATTCCACTTGTAATCACAGTGTTAAAAAATAACGTTCAAAATATAAAACATTCTCATGCGTTTTTAATCCATCCATTCATTTTCTACCGCACCTGTTCAAGAAGTTGTGTTAATGGTAAGAAGTTATTTATTTATTATTGGTTATTGTGGGGCTTGCCCTCCTGGGGGTTCTTCAGACCACCAAGCACCGACATGAGAGCCTGTTTCAGGGTTACAATATTGTTTTATTTTTCAATAAGTCTCTCAGTTGCTTTCCAGCAATTGTCTTTTTTTTTGAGTAGATAACAAGGGGCCATCCACGCACCTGTCACTGATTTTGAGGCCGATCCTGGAAACACCCCGCTTTGCTGCAGGTCCGCAGGCCACCCCCCCCCCCCCTCCCACACACACACACAGTTAGCTTCAGAATAACAATATTATTACAAAGAATAAGAGACTTATTATACTGTAGAAATGTTGGTCTTACTTAAAAATGCACGCGTTTAATTGTGTTCAGTGTTAAAAAAAATATTATTTGGCTCTTATGTAAATACTTTTTAAGATATTTGGCTTGTTGGCTCTCTCAGCCAAAAAGATTCCCGACCCCTGCTTTAGACCCAGATGTGGCTCTTTTGATGACTGCACCTGCCAAAAAATATAAAACAAAGACGCAAAAACGGAAATGACATTTTTAATAACATCGTTATTCGGAAGCCCACTGATGATAAATAAAATACTTCTTACCATTATTGTGACTTCTTGAACAGGTGTGGTAGAAAAACAAAAGGATGGATTAAAATACATGAGAATGTTTTATATTTTGGACTCTATTTTTAACACTGTGTTTACCAGCGGAATTATTCATTGCTTATCATGTTAAGCAATGTCAGCCAAGAATTATCTGAGAGCCAGATGCAGTCAAAAGAGCCACATCTGGCTCTAGAGCCATAGGTTCCCTACCCCTGCTCTAATGTTACATAAAAATGCACACATTTAGTTGTATTCAGTGTTAAAAAAATATTATATGGCTCTCACGGAAATACATTTTAAAATATTTGGCTTCCATGGCTCTTTCAGCCAAAAAGGTTCCCGACCCCTGATTTAGTGGAATGCAGACTCCATCTACTGCAGGGGTCTCAAACACGCGGCCCGCGGGCCAATTGCGGCCCACGAGACGTTATTTTGCGGCCCCCACCTTAATATGAAAGTTTAATATTAGTGCGGCCGGCGAATTTTATATGAATGGCGCTTGACAGCGTTGTGTTAATTGGGTCCCAAATGGCTCTTTCAACGTTCTGGGTTGCCTACCCCTGCATTAGTGGAAAAGCGGCAAATGAGTGAAAGCGACAGAGACGTTGCCATGGAGACGAGGGTTTTCTAACCTGCCTGGCTGCAGTCACACCTGTCCTCGATAACCTGGACCAATTCAAACCGTTATTTTATTTTATTTTTTTTTTTTAATTTGCACATTGTTTGTATGTAGGAAAAGCGGACGTGATGCAAGGTTGTAGAGAAGGCTAAAGGAAGTGCCATTACAACAATATTGTTGTCCGGGTGGAAATCGGGAGAAATTTGGGAGAATGGTTCCCCCGGGAGATTTTCAGGAGGGGCAATGAACTTCGGGAGTCTCGGGAGGGTTGGCGAGTATGAGGATTAGCGGTGTTAGAGCGGCATCGCCGCCATATAATACCGACAGGCCAACTCTAATTTTTAATTTGATATTGCCTCAAGGGCCAAATGAAATTACACGGCGGACCCATGATTTAGTGGAAAGCAGACTCTATCTACTGCAGGGGTCTCAAACACGCGGCCCGCGGGCCAATTGCGGCCCATGAGACGTTATTTTGCGGCCCCCACCTTAATATGAAAGTTTAATATTAGTGCGGCCGGCGAATTTTATATGAATGGCGCTTGACAGCGTTGTGTTAATTGGGTCCCAAATGGCTCTTTCAACGTTCTGGGTTGCCTACCCCTGCATTAGTGGAAAAGCGGCAAATGAGTGAAAGCGGCAGAGACGTTGCCATGGAGACGAGGGTTTTCTAACCTGCCTGGCTGCAGTCACACCTGTCCTCGATAACCTGGACCAATTCAAACCGTTATTTTATTTTATTAATTTTTTTAAATTTGCACATTGTTTGTATGTAGGAAAAGCGGACGTGATGCAAGGTTGTAGAGAAGGCTAAAGGAAGTGCCATTACAACAATTTTGTTGTCCGGGTGGAAATCGGGAGAAATTTGGGAGAATGGTTCCCCCGGGAGATTTTCAGGAGGGGCAATGAACTTAGGGAGGGTTGGCGAGTATGAGGATTAGCGGTGTTAGAGCGGCGTCGCCGCTGTATAATACCGGCAGGCCAACTCTAATGTTTAATTTGATATTGCCTCAAGGGCCAAATGAAATTACACGGCGGGCCAATTTTGGCCCGCGGGCCAGAGTTTGACACCCATGATCTAGTGGAACGCAGACTCCATCTACTGCAGGGGTCTCAAACACGCGGCCCGCGGGCCAACTGCGGCCCACGAGACGTTATTTTGCGGCCCCCACCTTAATATGAAAGTTTAATGTTAGCGCGGCCCGCAAGTTTTATATGAATGGCGCTTGGCAGCTTTGTGTTATTTGGGTCCAAAATGGCTCTTTCAACGTTCTGGGTTGCCTACCCCTGCATTAGTGGAAAAGCGGCAAATGAGTGAAAGCGACAGAGACGTTGCCATGGAGACGAGGGTTTTCTAACCTGCCTGGCTGCAGTCACACCGCGACACCTGTCTGTCAGTAATACCGTCAGTAATAACATTCCTCGATAACCTGGACCAATTCAAACCGTTATTTTTAAAAAAAAAAGTTTATTTATTTGCATTGCCTCACATTTCTTAATTCTCTTTTTGTTCATTTAGATTTTGATTTTATTTTGTGTGGAAAATAAAAATAAAGACATTTAAAAATATTTTTTTTAAAAAATATTTTCTTCCGGCCCACGAGACGCTATTTTGCGGCCCCCACCTTAATATGAAAGTCTATTGTTAGTGTGGCCCGCGAGTTTTATATGCATGGCGCTTGACAGCGTTGTGTTATTTGGGTCCAAAATGGCTCTTTCAACGTTCTGGGTTGCCTACCCCTGCATTAGTGGAAAAGCGGCAAATGAGTGAAAGCGACAAAGACGTTGCCATGGAGACGAGGGTTTTCTAACCTGCCTGGCTGCAGTAATACCGTCAGTAATAACATTCCTCGATAACCTGGACCAATTCAAACCGTTATTTAAAAAAAAAAAAAAAAAATTTAATTTGCATTGCCTCACATTTCTTAATCCTCTTTTTGTTCATTTAGATTTTGATTTTATTTTGTGTGGGAAAAAAAAAATAAAGACATTTAAAAATATTTTTTTTAAGAAATATTTTCTCGCGGCCCATAAGGCGTTATTTTGCGGCCCCCACCTTAATATGAAAGTTTAATGTTAGTGTGGCCGGCGAATTTTATATGAATGGCGCTTGACAGCGTTGTGTTATTTGGGTCCAAAATGGCTCTTTCAACATTCTGGGTTGCCTACCCCTGCATTAGTGGAAAAGCGGCAAATGAGTGAAAGCGACAAAGACGTTGCCATGGAGACGAGGGTTTTCTAACCTGCCTGGCTGCAGTAATACCGTCAGTAATAACATTCCTCGATAACCTGGACCAATTCAAACCGTTATTTTAAAAAAAAAAAGTTTATTTATTTGCATTGCCTCACATTTCTTAATTCTCTTTTTGTTCATTTATATTTTGATTTTATTTTGTGTGGAAAATAAAAATAAAGACATTTAAAAATATTTTTTTTAAGAAATATTTTCTTCCGGCCCACGAGACGTTATTTTGCGGCCCCCACCTTAATATAAAAGTCTATTGTTAGTGTGGCCCGCGAGTTTTATATGAATGGCGCTTGACAGCGTTGTGTTAATTGGGTCCCAAATGGCTCTTTCAACGTTCTGGGTTGCCTACCCCTGCATTAGTGGAAAAGCGGCAAATGAGTGAAAGCGACAAAGACGTTGCCATGGAGACGAGGGTTTTCTAACCTGCCTGGCTGCAGTAATACCGTCAGTAATAACATTCCTCGATAACCTGGACCAATTCAAACCGTTATTTAAAAAAAAATAATAATAATAATTTGCATTGCCTCACATTTCTTAATCCTCTTTTTGTTCATTTATATTTTGATTTTATTTTGTGTGGAAAATAAAAATAAAGACATTTAAAAATATTTTTTTTAAGAAATATTTTCTCGCGGCCCACAAGACGTTATTTTGCGGCCCCCACCTTAATATGAAAGTTTAATATTAGTGCGGCCGGCGAATTTTATATGAATGGCGCTTGACAGCGTTGTGTTAATTGGGTCCCAAATGGTTCTTTCAACGTTCTGGGTTGCCTACCCCTGCATTAGTGGAAAAGCGGCAAATGAGTGAAAGCGACAGAGACGTTGCCATGGAGACGAGGGTTTTCTAACCTGCCTGGCTGCAGTCACACCTGTCCTCGATAACCTGGACCAATTCAAACCGTTATTTTATTTATTTATTTTTTTTTAATTTGCACATTGTTTGTATGTAGGAAAAGCGGACGTGATGCAAGGTTGTAGAGAAGGCTAAAGGAAGTGCGATTACAACAATTTTGTTGTCCGGGTGGAAATCGGGAGAAATTTGGGAGAATGGTTCCCCCGGGAGATTTTCAGGAGGGGCAATGAACTTAGGGAGGGTTGGCGAGTATGAGGATTAGCGGTGTTAGAGCGGCATCGCCGCTGTATAATACCGGCAGGCCAACTCTAATGTTTAATTTGATATTGCCTCAAGGGCCAAATGAAATTACACGGCGGGCCACTTTTGGCCCGCGGGCCAGAGTTTGACACCCATGATCTAGTGGAACGCAGACTCCATCTACTGCAGGGGTCTCAAACACGCGGCCCGCGGGCCAACTGCGGCCCACGAGACGTTATTTTGCGGCCCCCACCTTAATATGAAAGTTTAATGTTAGCGCGGCCCGCAAGTTTTATATGAATGGCACTTGGCAGCTTTGTGTTATTTGGGTCCAAAATGGCTTTTTCAACATTCTGGGTTGCCTACCCCTGCATTAGTGGAAAAGCGGCAAATGAGTGAAAGCGACCGAGAGGTTGCCATGGAGACGAGGGTTTTCTAACCTGCCTGGCTGCAGTCACACCGCGACACCTGTCTGTCAGTAATACCGTCAGTAATAACATTCCTCGATAACCTGGACCAATTCAAACCGTTATTTTAAAAAAAAAAAAGTTTATTTATTTGCATTGCCTCACATTTCTTAATCCACTTTTTGTTCATTTAGATTTTGATTTTATTTTGTGTGGAAAATAAAAATAAAGACATTTAAAAATATTTTTTTTAAGAAATATTTTCTTCCGGCCCACGAGACGTTATTTTGCGGCCCCCACCTTAATATGAAAGTTTATTGTTAGTGCGGCCCGCGAGTTTTATATGAATGGCGCTTGGCAGCTTTGTGTTATTTGGGTCCAAAATGGCTCTTTCAACGTTCTGGGTTGCCTACCCCTGCATTAGTGGAAAAGCGGCAAATGAGTGAAAGCGACAGAGACGTTGCCATGGAGACGAGGGTTTTCTAACCTGCCTGGCTGCAGTCACACCGCGACACCTGTCTGTCAGTAATACCGTCAGTAATAACATTCCTCGATAACCTGGACCAATTCAAACCGTTATTTTTTTTAAAAAAAAGTTTATTTATTTGCATTGCCTCACATTTCTTAATTCTCTTTTTGTTCATTTATATTTTGATTTTATTTTGTGTGGAAAATAAAAATAAAGACATTTAAAAATATTTTTTTTAAGAAATATTTTCTTCCGGCCCACGAGACGTTATTTTGCGGCCCCCACCTTAATATGAAAGTCTAATGTTAGTGTGGCCCGCGAGTTTTATATGCATGGCGCTTGACAGCGTTGTGTTATTTGGGTCCAAAATGGCTCTTTCAACGTTCTGGGTTGCCTACCCCTGCATTAGTGGAAAAGCGGCAAATGAGTGAAAGCGACAAAGACGTTGCCATGGAGACGAGGGTTTTCTAACCTGCCTGGCTGCAGTAATACCGTCAGTAATAACATTCCTCGATAACCTGGACCAATTCAAACCGTTATTTAAAAAAAAATAATAATAATAATTTGCATTGCCTCACATTTCTTAATCCTCTTTTTGTTCATTTATATTTTGATTTTATTTTGTGTGGAAAATAAAAATAAAGACATTTAAAAATATTTTTTTTAAGAAATATTTTCTCGCGGCCCACAAGACGTTATTTTGCGGCCCCCACCTTAATATGAAAGTTTAATATTAGTGCGGCCGGCGAATTTTATATGAATGGCGCTTGACAGCGTTGTGTTAATTGGGTCCCAAATGGTTCTTTCAACGTTCTGGGTTGCCTACCCCTGCATTAGTGGAAAAGCGGCAAATGAGTGAAAGCGACAGAGACGTTGCCATGGAGACGAGGGTTTTCTAACCTGCCTGGCTGCAGTCACACCTGTCCTCGATAACCTGGACCAATTCAAACCGTTATTTTATTTATTTATTTTTTTTTAATTTGCACATTGTTTGTATGTAGGAAAAGCGGACGTGATGCAAGGTTGTAGAGAAGGCTAAAGGAAGTGCGATTACAACAATTTTGTTGTCCGGGTGGAAATCGGGAGAAATTTGGGAGAATGGTTCCCCCGGGAGATTTTCAGGAGGGGCAATGAACTTAGGGAGGGTTGGCGAGTATGAGGATTAGCGGTGTTAGAGCGGCATCGCCGCTGTATAATACCGGCAGGCCAACTCTAATGTTTAATTTGATATTGCCTCAAGGGCCAAATGAAATTACACGGCGGGCCACTTTTGGCCCGCGGGCCAGAGTTTGACACCCATGATCTAGTGGAACGCAGACTCCATCTACTGCAGGGGTCTCAAACACGCGGCCCGCGGGCCAACTGCGGCCCACGAGACGTTATTTTGCGGCCCCCACCTTAATATGAAAGTTTAATGTTAGCGCGGCCCGCAAGTTTTATATGAATGGCACTTGGCAGCTTTGTGTTATTTGGGTCCAAAATGGCTTTTTCAACATTCTGGGTTGCCTACCCCTGCATTAGTGGAAAAGCGGCAAATGAGTGAAAGCGACCGAGAGGTTGCCATGGAGACGAGGGTTTTCTAACCTGCCTGGCTGCAGTCACACCGCGACACCTGTCTGTCAGTAATACCGTCAGTAATAACATTCCTCGATAACCTGGACCAATTCAAACCGTTATTTTAAAAAAAAAAAAGTTTATTTATTTGCATTGCCTCACATTTCTTAATCCACTTTTTGTTCATTTAGATTTTGATTTTATTTTGTGTGGAAAATAAAAATAAAGACATTTAAAAATATTTTTTTTAAGAAATATTTTCTTCCGGCCCACGAGACGTTATTTTGCGGCCCCCACCTTAATATGAAAGTTTATTGTTAGTGCGGCCCGCGAGTTTTATATGAATGGCGCTTGGCAGCTTTGTGTTATTTGGGTCCAAAATGGCTCTTTCAACGTTCTGGGTTGCCTACCCCTGCATTAGTGGAAAAGCGGCAAATGAGTGAAAGCGACAGAGACGTTGCCATGGAGACGAGGGTTTTCTAACCTGCCTGGCTGCAGTCACACCGCGACACCTGTCTGTCAGTAATACCGTCAGTAATAACATTCCTCGATAACCTGGACCAATTCAAACCGTTATTTTTTTTAAAAAAAAGTTTATTTATTTGCATTGCCTCACATTTCTTAATTCTCTTTTTGTTCATTTATATTTTGATTTTATTTTGTGTGGAAAATAAAAATAAAGACATTTAAAAATATTTTTTTTAAGAAATATTTTCTTCCGGCCCACGAGACGTTATTTTGCGGCCCCCACCTTAATATGAAAGTCTAATGTTAGTGTGGCCCGCGAGTTTTATATGCATGGCGCTTGACAGCGTTGTGTTATTTGGGTCCAAAATGGCTCTTTCAACGTTCTGGGTTGCCTACCCCTGCATTAGTGGAAAAGCGGCAAATGAGTGAAAGCGACAAAGACGTTGCCATGGAGACGAGGGTTTTCTAACCTGCCTGGCTGCAGTAATACCGTCAGTAATAACATTCCTCGATAACCTGGACCAATTCAAACCGTTATTTAAAAAAAAAAAAAATTTTTAATTTGCATTGCCTCACATTTCTTAATCCTCTTTTTGTTCATTTAGATTTTGATTTTATTTTGTGTGGAAAATAAAAATAAAGACATTTAAAAATATTTTTTTTAAGAAATATTTTCTTCCGGCCCACGAGACGTTATTTTGCGGCCCCCACCTTAATATGAAAGTCTATTGTTAGTGTGGCCCGCGAGTTTTATATGCATGGCGCTTGACAGCGTTGTGTTATTTGGGTCCAAAATGGCTCTTTCAACGTTCTGGGTTGCCTACCCCTGCATTAGTGGAAAAGCGGCAAATGAGTGAAAGCGACAAAGACGTTGCCATGGAGACGAGGGTTTTCTAACCTGCCTGGCTGCAGTAATACCGTCAGTAATAACATTCCTCGATAACCTGGACCAATTCAAACCGTTATTTAAAAAAAAAAAAAAAAAATTTATTTGCATTGCCTCACATTTCTTAATCCTCTTTTTGTTCATTTATATTTTGATTTTATTTTGTGTGGAAAATAAAAATAAAGACATTTAAAAATATTTTTTTTAAGAAATATTTTCTCGCGGCCCACAAGACGTTATTTTGCGGCCCCCACCTTAATATGAAAGTTTAATGTTAGCGCGGCCCGCAAGTTTTATATGAATGGCGCTTGACAGCGTTGTGTTATTTGGGTCCAAAATAGCTCTTTCAACGTTCTGGGTTGCCTACCCCTGCATTAGTGGAAAAGCGGCAAATGAGTGAAAGCGACAAAGACGTTGCCATGGAGACGAGGGTTTTCTAACCTCCCTGGCTGCAGTCACACCTGTCCTCGATAACCTGGACCAATTCAAACCGTTATTTATTTATTTTTTTATTTTTTTATTTGCATTGCCTCACATTTCTTAATCCTCATTTTGTTCATTTATATTTTGATTTTATTTTGTGTTGAAAATAAAAATAAGGACTTTTTTTAAAGAAATATCTTTAAAAAATGCATCCGATGGCACCCAGGTAAATTGAGTTTGACACCCCTGTTTTTAAGCATTTTTTTGACATCTCTAGTTTTAAGGTATTTTGGGGTTCATTGAGTGAGGTTAGCTAATTTTACTTATTTTGGAAAGTCTTTACAAGCCACATTTTCTTGTTCTATTGACAGATCAATTTGCTTTGTTCGAATAAAAATACAATTTTTGTATTTTTGTATTCTTGTTTTTGAACGCTGGCTTTTTGCAGTCTAGTGTGTTTACTATTTTATTTAAGGACTCAATTGGAATAATAAACATATGTTTAATGGACCCTCAATCAATCAATCAATGTTTATTTATATAGCCCCAAATCACAAATGTCTCAAAGGACTGCACAAATCATTACAACTACAACATCCTCGCAAGAACCCACAAAAGGGCAAGGAAAACTCACACCCAGTGGGCAGGGAGAATTCACATTCAGTGGGACGCCAGCGACAATGCTGACTATGAGAAACCTTGGAGAGGACCTCAGATGTGGGCAACCCCCCCCCTCTAGGGGACCGAAAGCAATGGATGTCGAGCGGGTCTAACATGATACTGTGAAAGTTCAATCCATAGTGGCTCCAAGACAGCAGTGAGAGTCCCGTCCACAGGAAACCATCTCAAGCGGATCAGCAGCGTAGAGATGTCCCCAACCGATACAGGCGAGCGGTCCATCCTGGGTCCCGACGAGCGGTCCATCCTGGGTCTCGACTCTGGACAGTCAGTACTTCATCCATGGTCATCGGACCGGACCCCCTCCACAAGGGAGGGGGGGACATAGGAGAAAGAAAAGAAGCGGCAGATCAACTGGTCTAAAAAGGAGGTCTATTTAAAGGCTAGAGTATACAAATGAGTTTTAAGATGAGACTTAAATGCTTCGACCCTAAGATTTTTTTTTTTTGTTAAAATCAAGCCAAGACATTTTTTTTGTGTGTGTTGCCATTTTTTTAATGAGAGTGTGTGTTTTTTGTCTCGTCTTGTCTTGTCTCATAGTATTGTTAGTGTATAGGAGTTTTTCTTGTTCTTGTTTAGTGAGTATTTTACTTGTATTATATTGATTATGTTAAATGTGGAATGAGTGAGAGGGGTTGGGATATTATAAGCATCTGCTTCATCCAACCCCTTTTCAAGCCTTGCATTAATATCTCTGCCAAAATGTAAAAAAAAAACTAAAAAAAAACCTGTGTTTATTTGTACTGTGCAGGTTTGAAATAAATATTTCAATTCAATTTAGTAAAAGTATCGAAATACTTCATATTGGTATCGGCGCCTATGATGCCAGGTATCGCCCAGCGCCTCCTTGCGTGCGTCATGACGCAACGCGTCACGTGTGGAGCAGCCTGGCCTGAGGGGGGAGGGGGAAGCTGCGTGTTGTGATGACGTAATGCCCCGGATGCTGCGTGCGCCGCGATGACGTAATGCACCGGATGCTGCAGGACGAAGGGGGGAAAGTGATGGAGGCGAGGAAGGTGGAGGAGTGAGGAGTTGTCATCCCCTTTTACACGATCTTCGGCCCTTTCCCAGGTGGAGGACTTTCTCTCCGGAGTTCCAAGAAGGTGCCATCGGAACCAATGCGGCTTGGATCCCAATCACCACCATCATCATCATCACCGTCACCATCATCACCGCCCTGACGAGCAATGGCGGGCCCGGAGCAGCAGGTGGAGGAGGAGAAGGCCGAGCGCATCGATGACGCCGAGCTGGCGCTGCAAGGCATCAACATGCTGCTCAACAACGGCTTCAAGGAGAGCGACCAGCTCTTTCGGAGATACAGGTACGGCCTGCGCATGCGCGTGCCCCATCGTTATCAGTGTGCGCAAAAAACGATTGGCTCGATGACGTCACGTACGGAGAGAATGGGAGGAGCCTCCCGTTTGCAAACTTTATTGACATTGTTTTGGAGTTGTAAAGAAGTTCATATTAGGGGTGGGCAATATCGCAAATTTGGGTATCGATACCGATCGCCGATACCGATACCGGAAGTATCGTCATCTGGTGGGGGGGCTTCGGGGTATCGATACTTTTGAAAAACAAATTTGTACTTTTGCCTTTATTAATTGATTATGATAATAATACAACACAGGACAAGGATTTAAGTCAAAAAATAGTCGTACACATTTATAAAACGTTATATTAACATAAATGCAAAAAATAAATCTTAAATAAATCCTAAAGAAATGCAAAAACAAAAATAAATACACTACGTCAATAATACTTGCATATACTAAAAAAAAAATACCTTAAAAATAAATTAAACGAAGAGCCCGAAACCCAGAATAAAAAAGTGCACTGTTATCAGAGGTGGGTAGAGTAGCCAGAAATTGTACTCAAGTAAGAGTACTTTTACTTTAGAGATTTATTACTCAAGTAAAAGTAAGGAGTAGTCACCCAAATATTTACTTGAGTAAAAGTAAAAAGTATGTTGGGAAAAAACTACTCAAGTACTGAGTAACTGATGAGTAACCTGATTACGGCAACAAATAATGCACAAATACATAAAAATAGCAATGAGCAAATTCATAGCCAGGAATATCTCTTAAGCAACTAAAACCATAATATATATTAAATAATAATACATTAAAATAAAAAAAATAAGGCAAATTGAGCCGCAAACACTTAACAGCACCATAGACTCAGTAGCCATTCATCGATTGATTGATTGATTAAAACATGTATTAGTAGATTGCACAGTACAGTACATATTCTGTACTATTGACCACTAAATGGTAACACCCGAATAAGGTTTTCAACGTTAATCAATTACTTAATAAATGACCAAGTCGAGGTGATCTACCTCATATATACATACACACATATCATATATATATATGTATGTATATATACGTATACATACAGTATATAATTTATAGTTATTTTGCCGTTTTTGTTGACATGTTAAAGGTGTTTTAATGAATATACATGCATGTTTAACATATAGATTCCTATCTTTCATGAAGACAAGAATATAAGTTGGTGTATTACCTGATTCTGATGACTTGCATTGATTGGAATCAGACAGTATAGTGATGATAACGTCCACGTTTTCAAATGGAGGAGGAAAAAAGTTCCTCTTTTCTGTCTAATACCGCATGAAAGTCGTTGGTTTTTGGCATCTTATTTGTCCAGCTTCCATATTCGTTTTTATACACTTTACAAGAAATACATTGGCGGCAAACTCCGTAGCTTGCTAGCTTGTTTGCGCTGGCTTTCGGAGACTCTTATTTTGTTAGCGCAGGCGCGATGGAGCGGCGCTTTTATTGTGAAGACAGGAACTGTGCGATCAGTCTTTAGGCTTTTGACGGGAAGTATGGTTGAAATAAAAAGTGTCTTTTTTCCTTTACACTTTTGATTGATTGAAACTTTTATTAGTAGATTGCACAGTACAGTACATATTTAGAACAATTGACCACTAAATGGTAACACCCCAATACGTTTTTCAACTTTTTTAGGTCGGATTCGACGTGTGACGGTCACGTGACCGCCTGGTTTTGTTGGATTGGTCCAACGTCACCAGTGACTGCATTTGATTGGTGAAACGCAGGTATGCGTAGATCCTACTTTCAATGCGTGTCTGACAAAATCAAAACAAACAAAGCGTGCATTAACGGATCGATAAAAAAAAGTAGCGAGTAGCGAGCTGATTGCAGATAAATGGAGCGGAGTAAAAGTAGCGTTTCTTCTCTATAAATATACTCAAGTAAAAGTAAAAGTATGTTGCGGTATAGCTCGGTTGGTAGAGTGGCCGTGCCAGCAACCTGAGGGTTGCAGGTTCGATTCCCGCTTCCGCCATCCTAGTCACTGCTGTTGTGTCCTTGGGCAAGACACTTTACCCCCCCCCCCCCCCCCGCTCCCAGTGCCACCCACACTGGTTTAAATGTAACTTAGATATTGGGTGTCACTATGTAAAGTGCTTTGAGTCACTAGAGAAAAGCGCTATATAAATATAATTCATTCATTCATTGCATAAAAACTACTCTTAGAAGTACAATTTATCCCAAAAATTACTCAAGTAGATGTAACGGAGTAAATGTGGCACGTTACTACCCACCTCTGACTGTTATCAAAACAGTCAAATGGAAATATATAATTAAATGTGTAAGTCAAAAAAGAAGATAGCTTAAATAAGAATACAAAAAATATATAAAAAGAAAAAAACAAACACACACACACACACACAGGTCATTATAACGTGTCTAACATCATATCCATGAATTAAACACCAATACAACTTTATTTTCAATAGATAATGCAGGCTCGGGTCCCTCCCCGTTCACAGAGGACTGGGCTGTCCCGTTCACTTGTAATGATCTGTTGATTGTGTTCATCCATCCATCCATTTTCTACCGCTTATTCCCTTTCGGGGTCACGGGGGGCGCTGGCGCCTATCTCAGCTACAATCGGGCGGAAGGCAGGGTACACCCTGGACAAGTCGCCACCTCATCGCAGGGCCAACACAGATAGACAGACAACATTCACACTCTAGGGCCAGTTTAGTGTTGCCAATCAACCTATCCCCAGGTGCATGTCTTTGGAAGTGGGAGGAAGCCGGAGTACCCGGAGGGAACCCACGCATTCACGGGGAGAACATGCAAACTCCACACAGAAAGATCCCGAGCCTGGATTTGAACCCAGGACTGCAGGACCTTCGTATTGTGAGGCAGACGCACTAACCCCTCTGCCACCGTGTGTTCATATTTATGTTATTTGCTCAGGCCACCCTTGTTCACAAACACTAAGACATCAGTGAGTCTTGTAATCCCCTCCAAATGACACAGTCGCGGCTGAACTCAAATGCGCTGAGAAAAGAACGAACCATTTTATTAAGTGATTCAGTTCGTTCACTCAAATGATTCGTTCGAACGAACAAATCGTTCGCGAACGACCCATCACTAGGGAGAAGGGTGGAGTGGTGAGGAGCGCTGCGCTGCGCTCACTTTTTTTTTAAATCGGAGTGATTCGCTTGATTTGGTGAAGTATCGATACCATCACGCCAGTATCGATACGATACCGATGCTCGCCAAGTATCGATACTATCGATACTTGGTATCGATACGCCCAGCCCTAGTTCACATAAAACTGACATCTTGCAAAGCAAGAACATCCCCATGTTGGCTTTTTTTCCCATACATGATCTATATTTGATAGCACTTTAGTACGGGGGACATATTCACCATGAATTAATTGCTCATTGACATGCAAATTAGTTACATTTTGGCTCTTTAAGGCCTACTGAAACCCACACGGTCTGATAGTTTATATATCAATGATGAAATATTAACATTGCAACACATGCCAATACGGCCGGGTTAGTTTACTAAATTACAATTTTAAATTTCCCGCGGAGTTTCTTGATGAAAACGTCGAAAAATGATGACGGCACCACTTTTCATCGCATAATTACACAGTAATTTGGACATCTGTGTTGCTTAATCTTTACCAATTTGTTAAATTAATAATGGAGACGTCAAAGAAGAATGCTGTTGGTGGAAAGCGGTGTATTGCAGCTGCCTTTAGCACCGAGACACAGTTTGTTATGTGGGCCTACCAAGGATGTCGTAGTGGTTTGTGTTGTGGTTTGTGCAGCCCTTTGAGACACTAGTGATTTAGGGCTATATAAATGAACATCGATTGGTTGATTGATTGAGACACAGTTTGTTGTGAAGCTTTACTGTGGAACAGAGCGGTCAAGCGAACATGTTTCTCTACGTCAACCAGCATGTTTTTGGATGGGAAAATTGTGATGTATATCTTACCGGAGACATCAGTGGATTATGCGTCCTCCTGCTGTAGCTGTCAAAAAAGGCAGCTGTGATCTTGACTCCTCGGCTTCTCTCTGAGACACTGGCGTGTTCACCGCAGACATCCGACTTTCAGGTATGTTATTACAATCTCACTAAAACAGTATTAAAACAATAAGCAGATAAGGGATCTTCCAGAATTATCCTAGTAAATGTGTCTAATAACATCTGAATTGCTCCCACTGCCCTCGTTGTTTTTTTTCTTTTTTTTCTAGTCCTTCACTCTCACTTTCCTCATCCACGAATCTTTCACCCTCGCTTAAATTAATGGGGAAATCGTCGCTTTCTTGGTCCAAATCACTCTCGCTGTTGGTGGCCATGATTGTAAACAATGTGAGGATGTGAGGAGCCCTCACACCGGTGCTACTTCCGGTACAGGCAAGGCTTTTTTATTAGCGACCAAAAGTTGCGAACTTTATCGTCGATGTTCTCTACTAAATCCTTAAAAAAATATGGCAATATCGCGAAATGATCAAGTATGACACATAGAATTGACCTGCTATCCCCGTTTAAATAAGAAAACCCACTACTACCGACAACGTAGTCTGATAGTTTATATATCAATGATGAAATCTTAACATTGCAACACATGCCAATACGGCCAAGTTAGTTTACTAAATTGCAATTTTAAATTTCACGCAAAGTATCCTGTTGAAAACGTTGCGGTACGATGACGTGTATGTAGCGGACATTTTGTTCCAGCCCGATCCCAGCTATAAGTCGTCTGCTTTAATCGCATAATTACACAGCATTCTGGACATCTGTGTTGCTGAATCTTTTGCAATTTGTTCAATTAATAATGGAGACGTCAAAGAAGAAATGTGTAGGTGGGAAGCGGTGTATTGTGGCTGCTTTTAGCAACACAAACACAGCCGGTGTTTCATTGTTTACATTCCCGAAAGATGACAGTGAAGCTTTACTATGGAACACAGCGGTCAAGCGAACATGATTCCCTACCACATGTCAACCGGCAGGTTTCGGTGAGAAAATGGTGGTATTAAGTCGGCTCTTACCATAGTTATGAGCAGAGAGCTTGCGCCGTGCCTCGCCTCCTGCAGCTGCGGACTCTGTTGCCTCCTCCCACCGGCCGCCCCCGACCATCGGATGCTTACACCGTGGAGGAGGAGGGAAAAAAAATAATCCCAGCCCTGGCTGCCTTGCCTCGTCGAGAAACGTGGCTTCCATCGAAGACACTGGCGGTCACCAATATATAGATTTTTTTGATTCAACGCGATTCTCGATTCAAAAATGATATTTTTCCGATTCAAAAGGATTCTGAATTCATTCAATACATAGGATTTCAGCAGGATCTACCCCAGTCTGCTGACATGCTAGCAGAGTAGGAGATTTAAAAAAAATAAATTTATAATTGTAAAGGGCAATGTTTTATCAACTGATTGCAATAATGTAAATTTGTTTTAACTATTAAACGAACCAAAAATATGACTTATTTTATCTTTGTGAAAACATTGGACACAGTGTGTTGTCAAGCTTATGAGATGCCATGCAAGTGTAAGCCACTGTGACACTATTGTTCTTTTTTATTATTTTTATAAATGTCTAATGATAATGTCAGTGAGGGATTTTTAATCACTGCTATGCTGAAATTATAACTAATGTTGATACTGTT